>NC_053028.1:173064974-173364974 GCF_003073215.2 Triticum urartu | reverse complement strand
CTACCACAGGTCTATGTTTATCTTTAGCACAAGGTTTAGCAATTCTAGCAGTTTCACCGCAGAACTGAATAACATGCCCATCAATATTATCAGACAAGAGCTCTTTAACAATAGCAATATTAGGTTCAACTTTAACTTGCTCAGGAGGTGTATATGTTTTAATATTGCTTTTACGAACCACAGTTGAAGCTTTAGCATGATCCTTTATCCTAACAGGGAAAGGTGGTTTCTCAACATAAGAAGTAGGAACAATAGGATCATTATAAGTGACAGTCTTTTCTTCAACTTTAATAGGTGCGGCTACTTTTACTTCTATGGGAGGATGATATTTAAACCACTCTCCTTAGGGAGATCAACATAAGTAGCAAAATATTCACATGAAGAAGCTACTATCTCAGAATCAAGTCCATATTTAGTGCTAAACTTACGGAAAACATCGGTGTCCATGAAAGATTTAACACAATCAAACTTAGGTGTCATACCTGACTCCTTACCATTGTCGAGGTCCCAATATTCAGAGTTGTGTTTAATTCTATCCAATAAATCCCATTTGAATTCAATAGTCTTCATCATAAAAGAGCCAGCACAAGAAGTATCAAGCATGGTGCGATTGTTATCAAAGCCGAGCATAAATTTTTTGAAGAATAGTTTCTCTTGGAAGCTCATGATTGGGGCATTGATATAACATTGATTTAAGCCTCCCCCGAGCTTGAGCGATGCTTTCTCCTTCGCGAGGCCAAAAATTATATATATAATTGCGATCACGATGAACAAGATGCATAGGGTAATACTTTTGATGAAATTCCAATTTCAATCTTCTATAGTTCCATGATCCCATATCATCACATAGCCTATACCATGTCAATGCGTCTCCCTTCAAAGATAAAGGGAAGACCTTCTTCTTAGCAACATCATCGGAAATACCTGCAAGCTTAAATAATCCACAAACTTCATCCACATATATTAGGTGTTCATCAGGATGCTTTGTTCCATCTCCTGTAAAAGGATTAGCTAGCAGTTTTTCTATTATACTCGGAGGATACTCATAAGGAATTTCATTTTCAATAGGTTCAGTGGGTTGAGGAGCAACTCTTTGCTCTACTGGTCGGGGTGAAGATACCCCGAACAAGCCCCTCAGAGGATTACTTTCCATAGTAACAAGTGACAGTAAATTTCAGCACACTATATAAATTTTTCCTTACCAAATTCCACCTACCAAAGGCGCTTCACTCCCCGGCAACGGCGCCAGAAAAGAGTCTTGATGACCCACAAGTATAGGGGATCTATCGTAGTCCTTTGATAAGTAAGAGTGTCGAACCCAACGAGGAGAAGAAGGAAATGATAAACGGTTTTCAGCAAGGTATTCTCTGCAAGTACTGAAATAAGTGGTAACAGATAGTTTTGTAATGAGATAATTTGTAACGAGCAACAAGTAACAAAAGTAAATAAAGTGCAGCAAGGTGGCCCAATCCTTTTTTTAGCAAAGGACAAGCCTGGACAAACTCTTATATAAGGAAAAATTCTCCCGAGGACACATGGGAATATCGTCAAGCTAATTTTCATCACGTTCATATGATTCGCGTTCGGTACTTTGATAATTTGATATGTGGGTGGACCGGTGCTTGGGTGTTGTTCTTACTTGAACAAGCATCCCACTTGTGATTAACCTCTATTGCAAGAATCCGCAACTACAACAAAAGTATTAAGGTAAACCTAACCATAGCATGAAACATATGGATCCAAATCAGCCCCTTACGAAGCAACGCATAAACTAGGGTTTAAGCTTCTGTCACTCTAGCAACCCATCATCTACTTATTACTTCCCAATGCCTTCCTCTAGGCCCAAATAATGGTGAAGTGTTATGTAGTCGACGTTCACATAACACCACTAGAGGCTAGACAACATACATCTCATCAAAATATCGAACGAATACCAAATTCACATGACTACTAATAGCAAGACTTCTCCCTTGTCCTCAGGAACAAACGTAACTACTCACAAATCATAAACATGTTCATAATCAGAGGGTTATTAATATGCATAAAGGATCTGAACATATGATCTTCCACCAATTAAACCAACTAGCATCAACTATAAGGAGTAATTAACACTACTAGCAACCTACTAGCACCAGTCCCGGACTTGAAGACAAGAATCGGATACAAGAGATGAACTAGGATCTTGAGATGAGATGGTGCTGATGAAGATCTTGATGGAGATTGCCCTCTCCCGATGAGAGGAGCGTTGGTGATGACGATGGCGATGATTTCCCCCTCCGGGACGGAAGTTTCCCCAGCAGAACAGCTCTGCCGAAGCTCTAGATTGGATCCGCCAAGGTTCTGCCTCGTGGCGGCGGAGTTTCGTCCCGAAAGGTTGCTTCTTTTTTTTCTCGACGAAAGACTTCATATAGGAGAAGATGGTCATTGGAGAGCCACCAGGGGGACCACGAGGTAGGGGCGCGCACTCGGGGGGGGGGGCACCCTCGTGAGATGGGTGTGGGCCCCCTGGTCTTCATCTTTGGTGAGGATTTTTCATTATTTATTATAAGGTGTTCCGTGGAGTTTCAGGACTTTTGGAGTTGTGCGGAATAGGTCTCTAATATTTGCTCCTTTTCCAGCCCAGAATTGTAGCTGTTCGCATTCTCCCTCCTTATGTAAACCTTGTAAAATAAGAGAGAATAGCCATAAGTATTGTGACATAATGTGAAATAACAACCCATAATGCAATAAATATCGATATAAAAGCATGATGCAAAATGGACGTATCAAGCGCGCCTTGGGCCCGGGGCTACGGTCCGCGTTCTGGGAACCAGGGTACCCAGTGAGGGGGTCTTGGATTAGGGGGTCCTCAGGTGTCCGGTCTATTCGATATGGGTCGGACTGATGGGCCGTGAAGATAAAGCAGAAGACTATCCCCCGTCTAGGACTCCTATATGCGTGGATGGCAAGTTTGGTGCCCGGATGTACTATTTCCTTCTATGTTGGAAGGTTCGAGTACAAAGAGCGAAGCCGGAAAAAGTAGACCTCCAATCTCGATTTGGTTGCGAGGGCATAACATTGTTGTTTGCCACTTGGATCCCGGAGATTGAATCGCTAAAGGAGTGGGCAAATTTTCCATATCTAACCCATGCAGCCGAGCAAATTTTTGGGACACGAAAGCATGCGATTCTCCTGAATCAAAAAGAACAGAAGCTCACACTGAATTAATGCGAAGGGTACCCATCACGATTGTCGGTTCCTTCTGAGCCTTTTCAGCATCGACACGATTGACATGGCCAAGTACAATAGCAGCCGGTATGATATTATGGTTCCTAAATCGGCGGTTTCGACAACTCTTCTTATGACCAACAGGAGGGCGTGGTGCATCCTGAGACTGACCCTGGTGACAATCGAGGGTAAGGTGTCCTGGCTGTCCCCACTTATGCCATAAGCCATCATTATGGGGAGGAGGCATAGCATTGGACTGTCCACCCTGAATCGTTAGTTGTCTCGGCGGCAGAGGCAGACGAGGTGCAACATAAGACGGCCTTGGTGTTGGAGCAGGTCAATGATGAATATTGTGTGGGATCCAGACTCGATATTTCTAAGCAGGCTGACTCGAGGGATGGGCCAACATCTCGAGTATGCTTGAGCGACTCCTGGTACTCGGTCAGACCAGTTTCAGTTCAGAAAGCTTGGCTGACAAGCGTCGTAAAGTCTGCGCAATCATGAGCAACAAGTGCGAGCTTTATATCGGCACGCAACCCTTCATGGAATTTCTCCTGCTTGCGAGCGTCAGTGCAGACGTCATCCGCAGCATAGCGGGACAATGCAAGGAATTTCCTCCGGTATTCATCCACAGTAATTGTGCCCTGTGAGAATTCTTCTTCTGGTCCATGAGACCTTGAGGAATATATCGTGCATGAAAGGCTGACTGAAATTCTTGCCAAGTGGTTACAGTCTCTGCAGGAAACATACCCTTGTGGCTTTCCCACCATTGAGCAGCTGGACCCTTCAAGTGGAATGTCGCAACGGTGACGTAATTGGCAGGGGCAACATTAGCTGACTCCATCTCAAACAGGATGTCACGAAGCCAATCATCAGCATCCATAGGATTGGTGGAATTAGGGAAAATGGGCGGGTTGAGACGCACGAATTCTTGCAGTGTTATTGGGGCAGGCTGTTGATGAGCATTCTGGTTTGGAAACTGGGCCATTACCCCAATCATAAACTGATGATTCAGCTCAAACTGTTGCATCATTGCGGCAATATAAGGTGGAGGTGGAGGATCGTCAGCCATCCTGCCAAAAACATCAGGGAGCAGTTTAACAAGGGGTGGAGCAGTGTATGGAGTCATTCATGATGTAACTTGAACAATGGGCAAAGGTGCAGTATGTACAAAACAATAGTCATTAAAGACATACAAATACATATACAGAGCCAACTACATGTTGTTACGTTGTTAGTATGAGTTCGGACAAGGGAATCATCCTAGACATACTAGGCGGCACATTGGCACGCGATGGAGGGATACAACAACGAGACATAGCAAAAGGCTACACCCACGTCAGAGAAAACCACTAGAATGAGGAATCTACAGGGGACAATGCAGGGTGCCCTCGATAAAAGGATCTCACGGCCCGTGAACAAGGTGAAGCAGATCCTGGCCCTCAATTCAAGAAAGGCATAATACAAATCTCCGGATGGATGTGATCACAAGAACCTAGGGTAGAGTTAGCAAAATTATTTAACCCGAGTAGAAGAGAGATCAGAATCCCAGAGTATAGACAAGGAGTAAAAGATCCTACTACCACCCAATGGCGACGTGGGTCGTAAGCACACAACCATGTTAGTAAAACAGTTGTTTTCAAACACTAGACTCAACTTCGGCCAAGAAGTTGGAAATAGGGGTTCCTACAGGCAGTCGGCTCTGATACCAACTTGTGACGCCCCTGATTCGACCGTACACTAATCATACACGCAAATGTGTACAGTCAAGATCAGGGACTCACGAGAAGATATCACAACACAACTTTAGACACAAATAAAATAATATAAGCTTCATATTACAAGCCAAGGGCCTCAAGGGCTTGAATACAGAAGCTCGAATACACAAGAGTCAACGGAAGCAACAACATCTGAGTAAATACATAAGTTAAACAAGTCTTCCTTAAGAAGGCTAGCACAAACATCAACAATCGCAGAGGCAAGGCCTCCTGCCTGGGACCTCCTAACTAGTCCTGGTCGCCGGCGGTCTCCACGTAGTAGTAGGCACCCTCTGGGTAGTAGTAGTCGATAGGGTGGCATCTGGCTCCTAGGATCCATCATCTGGTTGCAACAACCGGAAAGAAGAAAGAAAGGGGAAGCGGGGTAGCAAAGCAACCATGAGTACTCATCCAAAGTAATCGCAAGCATCAGTCTATACTAAGTATGCATTGGTATCAAATGGAAGGGTTGTATCTGTGGACTGAACTGCAGAATGCCAGAATATAGAGGGGAAGGCCTATCCTATCAAAGACTAGCATATTCAAGTAGCTCCAAGCATCTTGCAGCATGTAGAAGAGTACATAATAGCATATTAATTAACAAGTATGTTGTAACATTAACGCCCAGAGATCCTTCCTCGACTCCCTACGAGAAAGCAATCCCGGAGCCAACATATCCATCACATGTCTAAAGTATCAATTTCTAGTTGTAATAGACCAGGATACAAGTCTGAACGTCCATTACCGTGGACACGGTATTCGAATATATAACTTCCCTGCAGGGGTGCACCACGTTACCCAAAACACTTGATTACTCTGGCCGGACACACTTTTCTGAGTTAATGCCCGACCTCGGAAGATCAACACGTCGCAACCCTACCTAGGTTCAGCAGAGAGGTCCCCGCAGGTCTACATCCTAAGTGCTCCAGGGTCTTGGGCCCATCGCCCATTGCACTCCGGGTCGTTGCGCGTAGGGTGGATACCAGCACCGCCTCGGATGGCCAGCACGATCCAACCGTGCCGCCATGCTGAACTGGACGTCTGACAAAGCTTCGACTGACCCAAACCTGTTAGTGCATTGGGGGCTCGCGGAGACGAGCAGAGACTCGAGATAATGTGACCCGTCGCCCCATCTCGTGGACTTGCAGCAAGGGCCCAGAATGCCCGACCGTGCCTCGTACAAAACTCGCGGGTGCTCTACGGGCCCACCCGACTTTCACATCAACTCGCGGGTACCCCTCAGGGCCGACCCGACTTAAACAAAGGTCTCAAGTAAAGTTTGGGTGACGTGTGTCCAAAACATCAAAGGGGAAAACAATACGTCTCCGTCGTATCTACTTTTCCAAACACTTTTGCCCTTATTTTGGACTCTAACTTGCATGATTTGAATGGAACTAACCCGGACTGACGTTGTTTTCAGCAGAATTACCGTGGTGTTATTTATGTGCAGAAACAAAAGTTCTCGGAATGACCTGAAACTTCACGGAGCAACTTTTTGGAAAATATAAAAAATACCTGCAAAAGATGAAGGCCAGGGGGCCCACCACCTATCCACGAGGGTGGGGGTGCGCCCCCTACCTCGTGGGCCCCCTAGAGCTCCTCCGACTCCGACTCCACCTCTATATATTGTGTTTCGGGGAGAAAAAAATCAGAGAGAAGAATTCATCGCGTTTTACGATACGGAGCCGCCGCCAAGCCCCAAAACCTCTCGGGAGGGCTGATCTGGAGTCCGTTCGTGGCTCCGGAGAGGGGAATCTGTCGCGATCGTCATCATCAACCATCCTCCATCACCAATTTCATGATGCTCACCGCCGTGCGTGAGTAATTCCATCGTAGGCGTGCTGGACGGTGATGGGTTGGATGGGATCTATCATGTAATCGAGTTAGTTTTGTTAGGGTTTGATCCCTAGTATCCACTATGTTCTGAGATTGATGTTGTTATGACTTTGCTATGCTTAATGCTTATCACTAGGGCCCGAGTGCCATGATTTCAGATCTGAACCTATTATGTTTTCATCAATATATGAGTGTTCTTGATCCTATCTTGCAAGTCTATAGTCACCTATTATGTGTTATGATCCGTTAACCCCGAAGTGACAATAATCGGGATACTTACCGGTGATGACCGTAGTTTGAGGAGTTCATGTATTCACTATGTGTTAATGCTTTATTCTGGTACTCTATTAAAAGGAGGCCTTAATATCCCTTAGTTTCCGTAAGGACCCCGCTGCCACGGGAGGGTAGGACAAAAGATGTCATGCAGGTTCTTTTCCATAAGCACGTATGACTATATTCGGAATACATGCCTACATTACATTGATGAACTAGAGCTAGTTCTGTCACCCTAGGTTATGACTGTTTCATGATGAACCGCATCCGGCATAATTCTCCATCACTGATCCATTGCCTACGAGCTTTCCATATATTGTTCTTCACTTATTTACTTTTCCATTGCTATTGCTATCATCACTACAAAATACCAAAAACATTACTTTTACTACTGTTACCTTTTGCTACCGTTACCACTACTATCATATTGCTTTGCTACTAAACACTTTGCTGCAGATACTAAGTTTCCAGGTGTGGTTGAATTGACAACTCAGCTGCTAATACTTGAGAGTATTCTTTGGCTCCCCTTGTGTCGAATCAATAAATTTGGGTTGAATACTTTACCCTCGAAAACTGTTGCGATCCCCTATATTGTGGGTTATCAAAAAACCTAAGGAATCACCCTCGACGGATTCCACTTGATGTAATCATCAAGGTGAACATGGGAGGAATCATCCTCAAGGTGCACACTTGAGAGGTTGCACGACAGATCCGTATCAGGAATGGTGAAGGAGGAATCACCCTCGTTGACCACGACCGAATAGCTACACTACAGAATTATCATCAGGAGTGCGTTACGAGGTATCACCCTCGGCACTCGATAGTAGCTCTGCAGAGTCGAGCAATAAAAGGGGTGTGATGTGATGTGAGATGTCGGGCTCTGGTCGTCGATCACGTTGATCGAATCGTTGATGATGAAGCAGCAGCGACAAGGACAAGGTGGGAATCATTGACGGATCACCAACCAACCTATACTCGGCAGTTTAGGATAAGCACATAAGGTACAATGAGCAGGTTACAAAAGCAGGCTATGCATCAGAATAGGAGCAATCAATTACAATAGCAAAATCTAATGCAAGCATGGGAGAATGGAATGGGCGATATCGGGATGATCAAAGGGGGGCTTGCCTAGAAGCTCCGCTGAAAGGCAAGAAGGGTCGTCGTTGATGTAGTCGATCAAAAGGGCATCGACATCGGTCTCGGGGTCTACTGGAGAGAAGAGGGGGGGAATAGTAAATATAGAGCAAATAGATACATGACAAGCAATAAGAAGCGCTGGAGGTGTTCTAATGCGGTGCTACACGATACCGACGAAGGGGGAAACATCCGGGAATGTTTTCCCGAAGTTTGCATTTGTCGGGCAGACGAACCGAAGGGGGACGGTTCCATGTTCGCTATCCTAGGTCATGTGGCAGACGAACGGACCACGTATTCGGATTTGTCTCGTCGTTCTGAGAAACTTTCATGTATAAAACTTTTTAATCCGAGCTACGGTTTATTTTCTACGAATTTTTAAAGTTTTAGCAATTTCCTGAAATTATTATTAACTATTAAATTGGACAGAAAAATGAATAATGACATCAGTATGTGGTGGGAGTGATGTCAGCAGTCAACGGGGCGTTGACTGGTCAACCTGACAGCCGGTGTCCGTCTGTCATAGGCACAGCTTAATTAAATAGTTTTAATTAGCTAACCTAGTTAATTAGGGTAATTAAACAGAGTTGATTAAGTTAAATAGTAATTACCTATTAATTATAATTAATTAATTATTATATTATATTATTAATCCTTTTTTGGACATGGGTGTGGGCCCCTGTGGGGCGAGCCCGGGCGCTGGCCGTGGAGATGCGCCAGCGTGGCGAGCGGCCATGGCCGGCGCGGGGGGCGAAGCGAGCAAGGCCGACGAGGTCCTGGCGAAGCGTGGCGGCATGGCGCCGGCGTGGCCGAGCGCAGCGGCGGCGGAGCACGGGCTGCGGCGCGCGGGTGCTAGGGCGGCGGCGGTGTGGCGCAGCAGGTGGCGGCTGCGGGGAGCAGGACAGGGCAGCGCGGCGCTTGGCAGCGGGCGGCGCAGCGTGGGGTGGTGGACGGGGCGGAGGCCGAGACCTGGGCCGCGGTTAGGCGCGGCGGGTGGAGGAGCAGCGGCGGCTGCACGGCGAGGCGGGCAGCACGGCGCGGTAGCGGCGAGCGACCGAGGCAAGCCGCGGGTCGAACGCGGTGACAGGACGGCCGCCGGTGGCCACGGAGGGGGAAAGAGAGGAGGGCGGAGGCCTCACATGCGTGGCCGGGGTACGGGGCAGCGAGGCGCGATGTCGCGGCTCGGGGGAAGATGGGGACGACGACGGCGAGGTCCGGCGCGACGGGGAAGACGGCGCCGAGGAGCACCGGGTGGCGGGGCGCGGTCGTCGGGGCGGCGCCAGGGGGCAGCGGCGTCCAGGCGGCGAGGCGCGACTCGATCCCCCTAATCCAATCGGGGGGGCAGAGGAGGGGCGAGGGAGAGAGTGGGGAAAGTGGGGATCGGGTGGGGGGTTATGGTTCGGGGAGGTGGCCTTGTAGGCTAGAGGTAGCGGGGGTGGGCCGGCTGGGCCGCATGGGTGGCCAGATGGGCCTGTTGGCCCAGTTGTTCAGGGGGTCTTCTTTTGTTTTTTTGTTTGATTGCTTTCTCCTTTCTTTTATTTACTTTTGCCGCTTGACTTAATTTTGAATTTTGAATCCGAATGTGATTGAATCAGAGGATAACAACAGTAATCACGGTGACATGGCGTTATTAGCATGGGATTACTGTAACATAATTATCCGGGTGTTTTTTGAACATTTTAGAAATTCGTGAACATGTGTTGAAAATTTCATGAATATTCTCTTAAATCATGGTCAGTTTTTTTACAAAAATTTTAACATTTTATTAAATAGTGAACACTTTTTGAAATCATTGTTATTTCGTAAATTCATGAACAATTTTCGAAATTGTGAACATTTTTAAAATTCATGAACTTCCTTTACAAATTTGTGAACACTCACTTAAATCATGAACATTTCTTTTGCAAAATCGTGAACATTCTCTTAAATTATGACATTTTCTAAATCTTGAATATTTTTTATATTCATGAACAATTTCTGAAATCGCGAACATTTTTTGAATTCGGGAACATGTTTTGAAAAATCGTGAACATTCTCTTAAATCTTGGTATTTTTTTTACAAATTTATGAACATTCTCTTAAATCATGCACATTATTTGAAATCATGAATATTTTTTAAATTCACAAACAATTTCTGAAATCATGAACGCTTTTGACATGTTTTACAAATTCGTGAACATTCTCTTAAATGTTGAACATTTTCGAATTTCGTCTTTTTAAATTGTGAACATTTTATAAATTCACGTTTTTTAAATGTTTAACATTTTTTAAATTCTTAAAAAATTACGAATTGATGAAAAAATTTCAAATTCACGGACTTTTTGGAAATCATGAACATTTTTTTGAATCATGAATAGTGTTTAGATTCATGAACATTTTCTAAATTCCTAAACATTTTTCTTATACTGTGAAATCATGAAGTTTTTTGAATTTATAGAAATCTTTTCAAAATTGGCAACTTTTTAAAATTTATAACATTTTGATATGCTGAATTATTGAAAAAGGGTAAAAAAAATAGGGGGCGCCCGCACATGGGGGCGCAGGGCTGGTTTTCGGCGCGCAGGTGCCGACACAGGAAAAAAGGAGGTCCAGAGCTGCTACTGTTTCCACGTGCTTTTACGCACAAAAAAAATACTGTTTCCGCGTTCTCTGGGGCCTACCCAAGTTGCTTCTCTTTAAGTTTTGACCAGTACATGGTTTGGACGCGCACTGAGGCACGCGTGAGTCCCCAGTACGGACCTGACCATGGGTTTGCCTCCGCAGTCTGCTGTTCTGCACTGCGCAGCAGATAATGCCGTGGCAGCAGATCTGGCCGGCCCCTCTTTAGAGTATGTACAATGGTGCTATCTTAGAAGTGTCACGTAGGATAAATAATGAGATGGAAGAAAGAAAACTCATAAGAGAAGACAAGTCTTCTCTTATTTAGGATAAAATAAGAGATGATCTCTTAGCATAATATGTCTCATCACATTTTTAGAAATTGCTAATTATTGAAGATAAAGTTAAGAAATAACCCATTATAGACATTTTTCTTTGTCATATCTAAATTATATGCAAAATTTAAAATAAAACTATCTTATCAACTATTGTACATGCCCTTACGTACCGATCCCATCATCAACTCAACGGCAGACAGTCAAACACACACTGCGCGCTCTGCTCCTATATCTAGCTAGCGATCGCGGATTGAGATCCCATGCATGCATGCTTTGGCTACATACTGTCAGTGTCATACACAAATTTACACTTAGCTGTAGTTCTTATACGTATGTATTCCCTTCATTCCAAATTACTCGTCGTAAAAATGGATATATCTAAAATTAAAATACATCTAGATACATCCATACCTGTGACAAGTAGTTCGGAACGGAGAGAATAGTTTATACCACTCTCTCTAGCTACTAGCACTTGTGTTAAGCCGTCGTTATTAGCTGCGTGGTCTTGTTGTCGATGCCATTTGTCGGGCCGTGTGTCAACGTTCCGTCGTCACGACGGCGAAAGGTCCTCGTTCACTTGATGTTTCTCCACTTGGAAGCTCCAAGGCTCTCTCTACATGGATAAAATGCGGCCAAAATATAAATACCTCTTGTCGCGCTTATCGCTTTCCTGCTTTGTCCTCTGGAAACTCCAAAGGTCGAATTGGATTACTAAAAAAAATGACCGTGTCTATCATAAAAAATCCCAAGAGAGTTAGCTGACGCCGACGCGCCCACCTGCATCTTCTCCCCCACTGACACGAGCCTCAGCAGCTGTAGTAGCCAGTCGGCCTCCGCAGGTTAGGACTTAGGGCCCGTTCGGAAGCTCTCTCGCTTCCGCCAGTGGCCAGCTTCTCGGTCTTCTCGGTCAGCCAGCTTCTCACGGGAGAGAAATGAGTGTTCGGCAGCAGCGGCAGCTCTCTTTTCCGTCAACGTGGACTAGAGAGGAGGGGACCCCACCCTGCGAGGGCGCTGGTTCGCTGGCTCTCCACATGCGACAGCAAAACGAATCGTTTTCTTGACTTGGCGGTGGCATTCCTAGTAATTAAGCTGAACTTCTCCTCCACTGGAAGCTGGGAGCTAGGCTTGGGCAGCTTCTCAAATTTGCACTGGAGGCCGCCTCCGCTTCTTGAAGCTAGCTCCGCGGAGCCGAAGCGTTCGGCCAGCTTCTCGCCAGCTTCCGGAGAAGCGGGAAGCGAGAGAGCTTCCGAACGGGCCCTTAGGACCCCGTGTGCTGTGGGTACACGCTCGGCTGAATCTGAAATCCACGTCAGAAATGGTATCTTTGCATCTTGCATCTTGATCCCCTACTCTAGTCTTATCCATAGGTACAGAGGGCATTGTTTGCACAAGCTAAGAACAACTCTAGTAGACCCCGCATCCCGCCGACCTGCAAAACGCGATTGCAATTCGCGCAAAACCGCTTTTGCGGGCCGGTTTGGACAGCCACAGATGCAGACCCCTCAAACGGACCCGTAAAAAAGCATATGCGTGGAATATGTTTTTTTACGGGTCGACTTTGCGGGGTCTGCTCTTATGCCGCTGCATCCCGCATCTTATCGGCCCGCAAATATCAAATCCAACATAAAGACAACAATCGAAAGCAAAACTTGATTATTCAAATCAAACATAATACAATAATCATCCACATTACAAATAATTATTCAAATCAGCATAGCAAACTTAAATAATGCAATACAAAACTTGTCATGAATACAAAAATAAGTCATTATCCAGCCCTTTGCCAATAATGCTCAATGAGATCCTCCTGAAGTTGAAAGTGGGTGTTTGCATTTTCAATCTCCTTATATGTTTGAAGAAAAGCTCTAATGTGGTTAGGGTCTCTAGCTGGTTTGACACGACTACTCACATTGTCATAGAAGAATTTCAAGTTCATTCATCTCTTATCTTCAAGAATCATATTGTGCAGGATAACACAACATGTCATGATATTTTTTAAGGTTTTCTTATCCCAAAAACGAGCAGGACCACGGACAATGGCAAACCTAGATTGCAAAACACCGAATGCTCTTTCAATGTCTTTTCGGGCTGCCTCTTGCACCCTTGCGAATTCACATTGCTTTTTAGTTTTGTGTTCTTTGATGCTTTTGACAAATGTGCACCAAGAACGGTATATACCATCAGCAAGATAGTACCCCTTTGTATATTCATGCCCATTGATAGTGTAGTTGCAAGCAGGAGCATCACCACTAGCAAGCCTAGCAAACAAAGGAGACCGTTGCAACACATTGATATCATTGAGAGTGCCTGGCATACCAAAAAAACAATGCCAAATCCATAATTCCTCGGATACTACGGCCTCAAGCACAACTATTGCATCACTAAACCTAGATTAAAAAAAATCACAACAAAACACACTAACTTATGGCGGACGCGGCGGGTGATCCCGGGCGGCGACGAGGAGGCGGGCACGACGGTGGTCGATCCCCGGCGGTGGTAGCGACGATGGCGGCTCTTCTCGCCGGATCCGGGGGGGCGGTGCAGCGTCTCGGGACGAGAGGGTGTGGGCAGCCCCGCGGACCGATTCCGCCCATAGATTTGGCCGGAAATCGCCGCAGCTGGCGGGCGGAAGCAAGGGCGGTCGGCGACGGAAGGAGGGGGAAAGCGCGTGGGCTTAAATGTCCGTCCCGCCAACCGCTTTTCATCATCTATGAATCGGGGAGGGAGTCGATTTCGGCCGAGGACACACTATGTTTTGGCGCCCACCGTGTATGAATCCGGGTGAGAGGCGGTTATGTCACGTTTGAGTGAAATTACAAACCTACCCCTATCAAAACCTATAGAAATCGAGCAGATAGGCTTTGCGTGGCAGGGATAGGCAGTAGTAATTTTCATCTCGCAGATTTTGGTTTCGGGCGGTTACTGCGACTTTCCCCGCTTCGTTCAAATTTTGCAGAGTGCACGTTTACCGTGCCAACTCAATTCGAATCCCGTTTGTATTCCATTTTTTTCGGGCAGGATCCATTTTCGATTGAAATAAAATTCTATATACATCATTTTTTATATATACTTTCAAAAGCACAACACCCTTTATACATAAATATGATTTACAAATGGCATGATCTCAGATTCATAAGGTTGTATCCATCAATTTGGATTTTCAAATATTTGAAACCACTTTATGTTGAGATCCAATGTATGCATTCCTCGCTAACTGTCTTCAATTAATGTGTGTTTCATGCGGGTTTTTTTACTTCTCAAACATGTATAATGTGTTTCATACACGCAACATATAGTGTAATCCTGTTTAGACATTAATTGCATATAAACCATGCATTGTTTCTAATTAAAGAATCTATGAATCACCAATATTGATAAACTATATAACATTACACGTGTCCCCAAATTCAAATGAATATGCATGTTTGATACACCAATTTGCATTATGATATTATCGATGTCGTGATCTCCAGTTTAAATATTTGAATCCCATTTAATCCAGATATTCGTCTCATATAACTATCACTCATACTTATATAGGACTATCTCTCTAGACCTATACACGTTCATCGTCTCTCGAGTATCTCTCGTGCTACCTGTATGTCGACATGATCTTTTATCTTCGTAACATACCGACGGTACTTTCTCCCTCGACCTTCATCACTCTATCTCTCTCTAAGTATATCTCGCTCCCTGCTATGTGTCTCTAACTATGATTCTCCATGTGAAACCTCTTTCTCTCACATAAACATAAAACTTTATCTTCCGGGGTCTCATTTCTCTCTACTATTCCCATGTGTGCCACTCGCACACCCCTCATACAGAGTTGTCTTTCGCTCCTTAGGTATGAGAACCTATGACTCTTCCTCTTAAATACCTCTTTCTCACACACAAACACAAACTCTGTCTCACAGGGTCTCATATTTCTCCACTGTTCTCTTGTATGTCGCTCACACACACTCTCTCTCCCTAGAGATATCTTGCGTTCCCTCATATGTTTCTCTAGCTATCATTCTCGTTTTGAAATATCTTACTCTCTCGCAGACACAAAACTCCGTCTCTCGGGATCTCATTTCTCTCCGATATTTGTTCGTATGTGAGTCACATGCACCCTTCCTTCATCTCTCTCACACCCACACCCATAACTCAGCCTTCTGATCCACTCGACTCCTATCTCTAACGCACACTAGCTAGCATCTTTATCTTTCTATTCTGTTTCTCCATCAACCTTCTTTCATTTATAGGTTGATCTCTTTTGCACAATCGTTGTGCCGCACCCCCTCTGCTCGTCATAGATGCATGCTCCAGCCCACGCCACTATCTCTTAAAGACAAAAAGACATGCTCAATTTTCGGGCCTTCTTCCCTGCATCCTCGCGTGCATGCATATTGTCATACCGATCCGTCTCTCCCATGTCGTTGATCTTAGCTTATGACTTATGTCTTCTTTCTTTTATCTCGATCATGCGCGCGCGCCCACACACACACACACACATCCCACGTATACATGTATACCTATCACATATGCACGTTGAAGGTCTCTATGTCTCCATACGTAGTTCATTACCCTCAACCCTAACGCCAAATCGAATCGTTCTCTTCTTGTGTGCACATAACTTCCGCCTGGATGGGTAAAACACACACTCACACTTAACAGTCTCCTTGTAGCTACCCCCACCCTCTCACTCTTCCCCTATATCCCCGAAACCAATAAGACCATCCCTTCGTTTAATTCCCGCCTACATGCACCATCGATATATAGTAGTCTTCCTCGGTGTCTCTCGAACAAACACGTTCTCTCGATGTCGACTACTCTCACGCGCACACACCTTCTCTTCCCTCTCTACGGGCATTTTCTCTCTCGCACCCCATCGTTGATGGCCTCTGCTATACACATCACCTCTCTATGATGAAGCCATGCAAACTTAAATTAGATCTGCCACCGAGGACCCCGCGACACACACACACACACACAAACACACACACACACACACGCACGCACCCATGCACCCACGCACCCACACACACAGTAAGACTCCATCACACACACGCACACACACACACACTAAGACTCCATCTCTCTCTCTCTCTCACACACACATGCTCTAGGCGGAGCATTTGTTCCTACCACCCTTCATCTACCCTTACCCGTATGATAAACAATCACCATAATTTACTAGTATAACATGGACAAATTCCACTTTACTTTAGTAGTTAGCAAACTTATCATCTGTACCCTTATAAAAACCGAGTTGGCGATGATGGTGTGCCTGCCATCTTGTAATATAGACCGTCTGATCTATATCTGACGAATAGAAAGCAAACTATGATATTTTACAAAAGATAGTCGCACCTCTCTCCACATCCTTATCTCCCACACCTCATTGCCGAGCAATTAAAAAAGGAAGTCTCTGGAACAATCTAGCATGGTGGCCGCTGCCGCCTGCAGGTGCCGTCCATCCCCATGCCTCCGCCCATTCCGACCACCAGTCACCACCACGCTCCACTCCTCCTCACCTTATCTCTCATCTTTCATTTTTTGATGACATTCTCGAGATACCAGTTTTCCCATAAAATTCTCGAAATATTATTAGTTTTTACACATGAGATTACTCCTGCATGGGTAAATCACAACATGTGTTTTGTAAAAAAATGCATATTGATGTTCCGTGCAATGCACGGGCATCTTGCTTTAATTATATAACACAAATCACGAGCAGGAAGTGATATTTTTTACACAACCGTGTTAATATGGCCACGTAAATCACTAGCTAAAGTAAATACCATTATACTTATATCCCGATGCAAAAGATTGAGTACATGTTCGAAGAGTAGAGTCGCACACACGCACTTTGTCTCTCAGAATCACACACACACACACACCAGTTATATGATGCCTACTTAAGCAGACATGTATGTTACAATTTGTGCACCCGCGGGTACACGTGATGCTGCGCATGTATTTAAGCCGGACGGCGAACCCAAAAAGTAGTTGCATTGATTCCCCTCCCGCCGCCTCTTCTCTGGTCATCGTCGCCCGGTAGCCATGGGTCGGCCGAAGGTAACAACATATGCCATACTCCCGCCGGAGTGGCTCTTTAATCTGGAAATTGTAGTGGTCCTGCATGCATCTTTTTGTGCTAGCACTCCTATATAAGGGTTGGCCAGACGCTTTCTGCGGACGTGTGCGGGCGGTGTAAGAGGAAGGAGAAGGGAAGCGGGCTGTGGAGTAACGTTTTTACCATAATTTCTTAGGAAACTGAGTGCAATAATTGAGTAGTTTTGCAAACTACCAGTACTACACATGAAACGGTTCAAAACCTATACTCCCTTGCCAGCGCGCGCTTCCCGCATGAAATGGTCAGCGTCGCCCTGGAGCGTCAACCCCGCATTAATGCCTGGCCAAAGCGGAGGCGACCTCTCACTGGCGCCGGCTTTGAAGCGGCGCGACGGCCGAGAGAGCGCCGCTTCCCGATGCACCGACTGCTCCGCGTCGAGGCTGGCCATAGGCCCTGTTTGGATCCATGGGTTAGAGTTAGTTTCAGCTAGTTGGGGCTCAAATAGCCCTAAAGTATCCAAGCATGAGGGTTTAAATTTGAGCAAGTTGCACCGAACCCACCAAAAAAAACTATCCCACCCAAGAGGTGCTAACTGGAGATAGTTCTCATTGGGTCCACTAAAAAATCACTTCTCTCTCTCTCCATCAAGTGCATTTATTGTCAATCTAACCCTGTCACCCAAACACCTCTTTGGCTACAGTTAGTTCAGGGTTAGTCATGAGTTAGTCTAACCTCTAGCTAAGTTAGAGTATCCAAACAGGAGCAGTATAGGACATGCAAGTTGCTTAAAGCATACAGTCAAATTCATACGTGAAAGGATTTTTTTTCTTTTTGAAAACAGAACGTGAAAGGAATTTTTTTAGAATGCTCTTGGCATGTCGCTAACATGTGATGAGTTAACCGACCTCAATAGACGGCAAGAACACCAGCCCGCCGCACTTTGAGAGAGACGAGGAGGGAGAAGCGATACGGGCTGCTGGATTACTAGAGACAGGTGTCGCACGGAAGCCAAGAAATATGGTGATAGCGTGGGTTAGCCATGTACTAGTATGATGTAACTACACTGGGCTGTCATGTTTCGTACTCTTCCAGACCAATGTGGAGATGATTGGTTGATTTTATATCGCTGAATAATATAAAATATTATGAGTGCAGACGCTCCACCCCGAGGTTCCTTGCTCCTTCTCGGTCGTCGGGAATTTATGTTCTTTCACTCTATTTTTTTACGTGAGCTTTGTTCATCCTTTTGCCAACACGCGACACATCTAGCATCAAGGTGCGCGTGTCATGCAAGGATCATTCCATCTATACAAAGAACACGTGGGACTGGAACTACGAGACGGACATGTACCCAGGAGTGGACGTGTGAACCTGTGTAATATAGCGCAGTAAGTGAAGTAGAAAGGCACAAATAGTATGAACATGCGTGGCATATAGGCATTTGTCTCTTACTACCACTAAATGTTGTACGTGCAATGCCCGATGATGTTATGGAGTACGTGACTAAGTACTCTACTACTACTACTACTATATTAATTGGAGGCACATATTAGGTTTTATATTTGTTTACGTGTATGCCCCGAGACCTCCAACTAGACGTGTCTTTCTCTCCGGGTCACACTTTGTATCGTTCATACCACTAGTACAGTAATACTACTATGTGTGGTCTCCGACCCAGAAGTGGAGACGCTCTACCATGTTGTTCATGTCCCACTCCTTTCGCTGACGTGTGCGACATCCAGCACGTGCCGTGTGTTTGGCACTCCTTCGTCGTAAGAGTTGAAACGCTACCATTCATTAGAAATAAAAAATAAATATAAATCACTAGTGATACTATACCACGCGGTTTCCTTGCTCCTCGATATCAGAAAGAATACTTCCGCTCGCCAACATGTGGGATGTCGACCATCCTGGTCCACTTGCCATGCCTGCAAAACTCCAAGGGAGAGTCACCCCGGTCGTCGCGCCGCAGTAATTACTAATGAGCCGTCAAATCATAGGCCTAACCTTACCCACTGTGAAGTTGCTCGGACGAAGGAACCATCATGACTTGGTTGAATTCCGCTTCTTGAAGCAAACTACTGTACCAGCAGTACTGCTAGCTACAGTAGTTACTTCAGCAGAGGCCTCCTTTGGTTCATAGGATAGGAATTTTATAGGAATATGAAAATCATAGGAAGTGAGATGACATGCATCTCAATTCCTATAGAGAAAGAGATGCCATTTGATGTTCCATTGAGTCTAGGCTAATGTACTGGTAATTTTCTCTAAAAACTACAGTAGTAACTAGTAGTACTGTTACATGCTCGTAATTAATTAAACAAACATACGGGCAACACATACACACACACACACTAACTACTAGTACTACTACTTCTCACATGCTGGCCAGACGCCGTTGTTCTCCTTCCCGGCTTTGTCGGCGACACCCCACCATGCTTGGATCTCCGCCGACCTCTCCGCAGCAGCGCGTGCGTCCTCTTCTTTCTTGCGGCGGCGGGCCTCTCTTTTCTTGAGTGATTTCTGACTTTTCCGCTCCCTCTATGCGGCTTTGGCCGCCTCTTACTCTACCGCCCATTCGGCCTTGGCAGCTTCAAATTCCGCCCACATAGGTGTGAGGTCACGAGCGGCGATGAACTCGGCACGGCGGGATGCCACTGCTTGCCTACCATTCTGTGTGCGGTCGTGGGCGGTGAGGAACTCGGTGCGGCGAGATGCCATCGCTTCCTTACCAGTTAGTGTGCGGCGCGGTGGCATGAACGACGCTTGGTGACAGCTCTGGGGTGGAGTGGCCGGACAACCGTAAAGTGCATTGGTTTGTCAAGAGCTCAAGGACAGAAGACGAAGGAAATTTGGATCCCCTTCAATCCTGGTCATTTATTACCGAGTAAAATGCATTGGCGGTCATTGAACTTGTCTTGATATCTCACTTTGATCATTGTATACGAGATATGGTGATTATACGGTCACTGGCTCAGCGTATAGCTCCGTATTTGTCTGGTTGACCAGTCAAGCAGTCTGCATGCGCCTCATTAGCTCATGTTCTTTATCTATCTATCTATGTGGGCCTACTTGTCAGTGGAGAAAGAAATAAAAAACAAAATTATGCGTATGTGACATTACTGTTTAGACGTTTGCTGGAGGCCTCCGCGAACACCGAGCATGTGTTCACCTGGCTCAACACCAACAGTCATACTCGTGACTCGGCACCTTGCTCATGTATATCGTCCATCACAAAGACAATCTATAAAACAGCCTAGCTAGAGATGGTACTATGGCGCGGAGTATGTACTATCGTGAGCAACCGATCATAGTGCCACTTCACACAAGTGTGTGTCTGATCGATCCGTCCATTATTCGTAAGTTATGTATGGTTGTGTGGTGTCTAATGGTGGTCGTCGAATGCTAGCTGGTGACAAGAGCAGTTGCATGGACGCCTGGTTGTCAATACGTGCCGCATACGCTTCAAAGGCTCGTCATCCATGAGTTCACATTTTACCACCACGCCAGCGTCTGACCGCCCTGGCCTACCGAAACCCCTTCCATCGCTAGTGCATGCTTCCCGCCTGAAACGATCATCGTCTCTCCAGAACGTCAATGCCCATTCACCGGCCTTAACTGCAGGTGCAGTTGGTGTGTCACTGACATGCGGGCCTGATGCCCGTTGGGCCCACATGTTAGTGAGACACCGCACCTGCGGTTAATTCACTAAAGCAGCGTCCGCATTCACGCTCGACACGACCTCTCACTGGCGTCGGCATTGCAACAGTGCGACGGCCGAGAGAGCGCCACCCGCGCGGCATCCTGTTGCAAGCGACTGCTCCACGTTAATGACACCACGGCTGCCGATGAACCTACTCCGGTGCCAGCCGTCCATCCATCTGTCGCGGCTCATTGCCATTCGCCCGCTATATTAACTTGAGCCCCAGCTCCCAGCCATAGCCAAAGACCCACACTCATTCTCCTCCGGTCCCTTCCTTCTGTTGGCACCACTCCAACCATGGCCTCCGGGCACTCCAAAGCTCTCTTGGACATACTGTCGCAGGAGCAGACGAAGGACATCAGTGGCTCCGCTCCGGGCGTGCTCCAAAGCACTCTTGGACGTACTCTCGCAGGAGCAGACGAAGGAGATCGCCGGCTCCCCCCCGGACGCCCTCCGCCGCCACGACCACGAAGCCGGCGCGCGGGCGCGGGTGCAGCCAGCAGCGAGGAAGAGGAGTACACAGTAGGTCGCCACCGCTCTGGTCCCAGGAAGGCCACCGCTCCTCCACTCAGTCGACGCCAAGCTTGGTGGGATAAAAATCAGCGGCCGATTAGCCGCTTGACGGCGACGTGGAGGCAGAAATCTTCATAACCTTGTGCTTCGGAGGAGGAGGTTATCGAGGCGGATAAGGAGGAGGCAAAGGCAATGGCCGGCTTTCTCGGGTTCATGGCCGGACAAAGGTTTACAGTAGGTTTTAGTACGGTTTGTGCGAAATATGTAATGAATTTCGTCCAGATTATAGGAAAAGTTCTCGAAATGTAATGAATTTCATCCGGTCAATTTGAAATTTGCTTTCTTTGCATGAATTTCGACCGGTTAGTTCATATAGTTGTCGAAAGATATGCGGGCAGCATTGGATGGCATCCATCGGTGTCCTCGGACAGATGTTGGTGTAAATTTGAGGGCCAGCTCTGGAGATGCCCTAACTATCATGCTATAATCGCTAACAGTGCTCCATTATTTCGCAGGGAACAGTTATCCCTCGATCAAAATCAGATCTGCCATGTTTCGCACTCCTCCCATGTAAGAGTGTAGACTCTTGCTTACATAAAAATGGAGCAAGTGGACGGCACTGTAGCACATCATATCACTCAAACTAGCCCGCCTAACGCGCGGAAAGCACCGCCCTCGTCATTTTGTTCTGGATTTCTATCAATCGATCGCACGAAAATGTGACGCTTTGTAAGTTCTAAAGGAAAAGGCGGCACACTTCCAACTCGTACATGTCGCTTTCACGTCGCACCCCCGACAGTCCGGCTCGCACGCTGCTCACCAGAGGCGACACGCGTTGTCTTGCATTTTCACTAACATGTGGGACTGCAATTGAATAAACCGTTCATAGCCGAAATCTAATCACTTGGCGGGCGTCGGTTGAGAGGAGAGAGACGGGGGAGGGAGAAGAGATCGCCCTCCCGCCATGCACGGACTCCAAGAAATATGTGGTGATAATGTGAGGTGGGCCATGCGGGAGTCCGCACCGCTTCCAAGCCCGCTTCTTATCGCCCTGGCCTACCAGAACCCCTCCCCCACCCCACCACCTCCCCGCGTGCGCTCCCCCCTCAAAGGCCAGCTGCCCGCATTCATAACAAGTAGTACCAGTAAAATTCTGGGCTATAAAGGGCATGCACAATGGTTGCTAAGATAGTCTTATCATAAGTCTTGCATGTAATTTAGAGATGACAAAAACATGTGTACAATGGATCATCTCTTAGCCTTATCTTCAATAACTAGTTATTCCTAAAAACATGGTGAAACATATTGTGCTAAGAGATCATCTATTGTCTTCTCGACAAGCCCACTTATGTGGAGGAAAGAGAGGCATTGACAAAGTCAAGGAGTGGGATCTGCAGGAGCCCGTCTCTACACGTGCTCCTAGGTATAAAAGAACTAATTCGAAAAAAGAGGCATAAAAAACAATTGTGTCTAAAAAAGAAAGGTAAAAAACATTTGAGAGGAAATAGATAGAGAAAGAGTGAGAAAAAGTTGTAACCTTATAGTCAACACTATGGTAGTATTACATGAGGAAGGAGGGAGTGGTGCACATGCCAAGTTCACTGGGCTTCCGTGTTTCACACCCATCCATCGTAACAGTGGAGACAATAGGTTTCATAAAAAATAAACAATGAATACTTGTTGCTCGTCCACTATATCGGAAAGAATACTTCCATTCGCCGACACGTGGGACGTCGACCATCCTAGTCCACCTGCCATGCACAAAATTATCCTGGTCCACCTACCATGCACAAAGTTAGTCGGATGAAGGAACCATCATGACTTCGTTGAATTCCGCTTCTTCATGAAAACTTACTCTACCCGCAGTACTGCTACCACACGCGAAGACTGGACGGCACTGTACCACGTCATATCACTAAAACCCACTAGGCCAAACTAGCCCGCCTACGATTTGTACTCCCTCCATTTCAAAGTTAGTAGTACAAAGTTGACTCATCTATTTTGGAACAGAGGGACGTCTTTGTATTGCTATGATTTTGTGTTGTACGTCTCTGTACTTTTGCTACAATTTTCCTACCCTATGAACCAAATGAGGCCTGAATGTATCTGTGTCGACTATTGTCTGATCGATCGCTAAGCCTACAATTTTAGGAGCTTGGGCTATTGGCCGATCGATGACGGATCAGTATAAGTGTACCATGAGCTCATCAGCCCCAACATTTCTCTTCTGTGAGTGTTTTGCAAGTACTATAGCTCGCACAGTAGCTAGCCTACTAACACCAAGAATCATCAAATAAGCCTACTAATATGATAAACAGTTCAAACTTACATCTAAGCATGTCATATATAACATCAAAAGCGGGTGAGGATACATCTGTTTTCATAACTCGGAGAGGGTTCACATGATTCACTATCAAACAAAAGTAGCAAGTACCGCCCACACAAGGCAGTGCACTAGCCCTAAGATGGTTTGATAACACGCATCGTTCTGGTAATTAAACACAGGGCAATGCAAACTACCCTGAAGGATTAGTGCGACCAACTATTTCTTGTCATCGATCTCTTGGGCAATGACCACAGCACAGACAGCGGCATGGGAATCGATCTCTGGGGCGATGTCCACAGGACTGACCGCGACATCGGAATCGATCTCTGGGGCGATGTTGACAGGATGGACAGCGGCATCGGAATCGATCTCCGGGGCGATGCCAACAGGACGGACCGCGACATCGAAAACGATCTCTGGGGCGTTGTGCACAGGACGGGCCGCGACATCGGAATCATCAAGGACGTCCACCGGCACCTGCACAACCCTAACATATTAGCAAGCACATTGCAAATAATCAAAAACCACAACTTTTGGTAATAAGCCATTATTTTTAACCTTGTGCAGATCACCGGGGGATCCCATCCCTCCGGGGCCATCTCCTCATCCTCGATGGGGGCCATCACCTTGCCAGGGGAATACTGCTTCTCAACGGCGACTATCTCCTCAAACTCGGCCTTGAGCCTCGCATAGGTGGCCATCAGAGTTTCTGGGGTAGGCACGGTGGGGCCCTTGTTGTTCTTCCAACTTTCTTTGAGGAGTTCGTCCGCCAACGTCGTCAACTCTTTGGCCAGTGCTTGTTTCTTGGAGTTCTTCGTCTCCATGGGTTGGCCCGCCAACATGGTCAACTCGTTGGTCGGTGCTCGCTTCCTGGAGATCGCTGTCTCCAGTGGGTTGTCCGCCGGCAACTCTTTGCCTAGTGCTCCAGGATCCATCAATGAACTGACAAACAAAAAGCAATCGAAAGGAAACCACATTCGCAATGAAAACGGGAAAAGAATAGGCTGTGAGAATCGGTCGGTGCTTCGTAAAAAGAAGATTCTTGGAATGAAAATATAGCAGCATCATTGATTCGCCCACCTTTCCTTCATTGGTACAGAAGAAAAATGGCAGAAGTGAGTACCCTGGAGTGAGGTTTTCTTCAAGAAAGGGGAGAAAGGGTTTCAACGAGCGTTCCAGTGAAATGATGGTTGCTTCGTCCAGTCCAACTTCGAGGCCACTTTACCACTGCTGATAAAGGTGTGGGTTTTGTGATATGACGGGTCATGACGGCCACACCGGGGGTGACCAGTGAGTTTTGACTGTAGCACCTCGCTATGATTTGGTGGATGGCATGCGGGCCTGGATGCTTTGATGTCTCGCATGTAGATAGAGTGGCTAGTCATATAGGAGTGGTCAATATTGTGCACTGCGACCAAGGCGGAGAGGAAAACGAGAGAACTACGTAATTAATGCATGAGTTTAATTAGGGTAGTTTTGTAAAGTACGAGATACATTCCTCCAATCGCAAAATGCCTTGGTTGATGAGATTTGAGATTTGAGCCCTATAAACTAGAAGGGCGATTTGAGATACTGCACGCGGTGTAGTCTAGTCACTTGTTGGAATCTCTAGAAAGACTTATACCGCATGATTCTTTGCTTCTTCTTACTACTACGTACTACTTCGCCGACATGTGGGACAGCCAGCTACATCCAGGTCGACGTAATACGTGTCATGCACCAGATTAGAGTGCGGAACGGAAGGGGGGCATCACCCCGGTCGTACCGCCCGCCCCTGTTTGGATTCTCTAACTCAGTTAAAGGTTAGAGTTAGATTCTAATCCTGAAGTAACTCTAGCGAAAGAGGTGTTTGGATGACAGGGTTAGATGGAGCGCGGATACGGAGAGGTGCCTTCATGGGCGGTGCGAGAGGGAGGGAGGAAGGGAGAGGACGAGAAGCTTCGAGGAAATGGGGAGGGATCTGCTACGGGGAGAGCGAGAGAAAAATGTGTTTTTTAGTGCCCCGAGAAGAACTAACCCAAATAAGCACCTCTTGGGTGGGTTAGATTTTTTTGGGTTAGTTGAGTTCAAACTAACCCAAACTAACTCTAACACATGGATCCAAATAGTAACGCAAACTAACCGTCCTGTTTGGATATTTTTGGGTTAGTTGAGTTCAAACTAACCCAAACTAACTCTAACACATGGATCCAAATAGTAACGCGCCGTCAAATCGCATAGCCCGACCTTTCCAGCAGTAAGTAAGTTGAATCCGCTACTCCCTCACCCTCCTCGCCTCTCTATCAAACCGCCTACGCGAAAACTGTCGCGCGTACTGCCTGGGAAAAGCCCCGCCCTCAACTTTTAACTACGCGAAAATAGTTCGAGCTTGTTCGTTCTATATAAATACTACTCCCTCCGTTCCTAAATATAAGTCTTTGTAGAGATTTCACTATCGACTACATACGGAGCAAAATGAGTAAATCTAGACTCTAAAATGGATCTATATACATCTGTATGTGGTCCGTAGTAGAATCTCTACAAAGACATATATTTAGGAACGGAGGGAGTAGTACTGTATGTTTATTCACCCGTGGGGTTGTAAAATGAATGGAGGGCCGGGGGGCACAAGTGAACAATACTACTACTAGTAGTAGTAAGCAGGAGTCGTATAGGTAGTCACCTTAAATAGAGAGTTTCTTTTCTTTAATGCCACGTACACAAATTGAAACGCTTGTTGTGGAGAGAAAAAGATAATCACTCCACTATATATGTATGCAGGGGCCTGAGCGTGTGATTTACTAGGGTTGCTCTCTTCATTCTCTCATCCTCTCCAGATATAAATAAGACAGCGGTAGCGACATTTTCTCTCTGCTCACCACTGGTCACCGATCCGGCCGGATCCCTTTGGCTGGTGTGTGTGGAGGACTAGGTGCATCGTTCACGCGGTCATCGCCAGCGAGGCAGGAAACCCACAGCTGCCGGAGGGGCCCGATCCTCTGCCCGTGCCGTTCTCTCCGACACAGCGCCGGCTCGGGAGGTCCTCCGACCCTTCTTCCTCCCTGCCATATTGTCCGCAGATCCGACCTGCCGCCGCCGACATCCCGACGACCCTCAGGTATAAGTTCTTCGAAAGCGGCCTTGCTCTACTGCCCCAGCTCCCCACGTATCTGCATGTGCATCTTTTTCTACTCCCATCAGCTCTTCCAAAGCCACCTAAATTTTTAGTATTATTAGAGGTAAAGCAACTTCATGCATTAGAATCTAGGGCTTTGTTCAAACAATGAAGAAAGGGAGGAAAGTTGTAGCATGAATCCAGGACTTGATTCAAAGAGGAAATAATATGGTGAAAGTAGTAGAGACCAGATACCCAACCGGTCTCTTGGTTGAAAAGGGAAATAATGGGAAAACGCGGTACAAACTAGATAAGGAACTGATCTATTATTGGTTGAAAAAAGGATAGAAAGTGGCGGCTGGTGGACAAGTCAACAGAGTATGTCTAGGATTAGATTTGTTGCCCTCACATAGTAAAAGGTCTCTAGGATTAAATTGCTGCCCTCACATAGTAAAAGGTCTCAGGATTAGATTTGCTGCCCTCACATAGTAAAAAATCTCCAGGATTAGATTTGCTTCCCTCATATAGTAAAAGGTCTCCAGGATTAGATTTGCTGCCCTCACATAGTACAAGGTCTCCAGGATTAGGTTTGCTGCCCTCACATAGTAAAAGGTCTCCAGTATTAGATTTGCTGCCCTCACATAGCATGAACAAACTCGACATCACCACTTTATGCCTCCTTGTAGGTACATTGTGCTGATGCGTCCATTGTTGCATGTCCTTATACCAACCTTTTGCTGTATTTAATGTAAGTGCGCATGTAAAATGGAGCGATCACATTGTTACCTTAGGGACATGTCTAACCATTGTTATTGTTAATCTAATGCCTCCAGTGATAAGATGCAATTAAACTGTGTTACAAATGGCACTCCTGCTGTTTTCCCCAGTATGATAAGTAAGTTGCTCATTTACGCTGCTGAGTGTCCTGGTGTCCCCACGATTCCATGCCCTTAAACCGACTCTTTAGCTGCTGTTGATTTACTGTATCTGGTAAACAAGCAATGCCACCATTAAAGTAATCTCATAATTGAGGAATCTCATTGTTGATCGTAATGCTTCTGGTAACATGAAGCATTGCTGACGTTTTAAAATTTCTACTGTCCTTGCGTGATTGCCATGAACATAATTAAGATGCTTATTTTTATTTCATATATGTTTCGTATATTCTTATTGACTAGCAACTGTTTACTTTCTATCTTTTTGTGCAGATAGGGATATCCATTTCATCTTGTTGCTATTGTGATCTTTTGGTGAACTGCACAAAACACTTTTTTTGAATGAGTGTCTTGTGTAGTTCAACTAAAATGTCACGTGGACAACATCTCTCAATTTTGATGGAACTACACAAAATGTTGATTGGAGTTTCCAAAATCTCCATCAAGTTCTGCTAGTAATCTCGTGCAACATTTTATTAGACTTTGCAAGATGAGCCGTCACTGTCACCACAATGGCACTTTATTCTAGTGGAACTGCACAAAAGAATAAGAAAATTATAATTGCACCTTACATGAGCCGGACATCCAACCTTAATGTTCCTCAATTTTAGTGCAACTACTAAAGAAGAACCTGCCAGCTCACGAGAGTAAGTACTTCTTGCTAGCTGAATGATGCAATCTTTGCTTCATTTCAGGTGAACTGCAGAAAAAGGCGCATGAATTGAATCATGGAACTCCAGGCAGGCCTCATCCGAGTGGAGCTGCAGGTTGAGTTCAAGGAGGCTATATTAAAGTGAAATCATACTCTTCCTGTTTGTGCTATGCAAACAGGAATACTTAACTACAGATGTTGTGACGGTCAAGAGAATTCTCCAAGTTCTTCGATTGTATGACATGGCTAGCCAAGACGGATTTAATCCCGATATTCACTTTATCAAAAGGCTCTAATGGGTTGGTTCTGAATCTTGCAAGCTGGGAATCAATGAGATGTGTAGGCATCTTTGTTGTACTTATTATTTGAATCTTATTTGTTGGTTCTGAATCTTGCAAGCTGGGAATCAATGAGATGTGTAGGCATCTTTGTTGTACTTATTATTTGGATCTTATTTGTTGGTTCTGAATCTTGCAAGCTGGGAAACACGGCATGATGATGCAGAGGACAACAACCATAACAAACAGTTCAAACTTGGTAGTATTATCTTTATGAAAGTGCGACAAATGTGTTGATCGTGTGCGTCCTGAGAATAATAATTCTAATTGTTGTGCATGTTGATCTTGTGGCACTGATAGAACGAGCCAATGCATTGCTTGTTTTAAGTATAAATTTCTATTAAAGCTAATTAAATTTAAGTAAAGTGATCACTAACTCCTGTTATTACAGTACCAATACAGACCCGCTCGTGAACCGACGTGTGGCTGGAGTAGGTTTCCTAATGGAGGCGTTTGAATGCGCCGAGGGTGCATCTTCTACCGGACGTGAAGCATACGAGGGAGGGGTAGTAACTGTTGACGCCTATACACACTCAGTTTACTGTTGAATCCAGTTCCCGAAGAGCTGAAAAACAAACTGCCGCCGCCTACACACTCTTTCACTTGAAGAGACTCCAATGGCGATCCGAGGGGTGAGCCTGCTGGATATGGACTTCAGCAAGGAGTTCCCCTTTGAGTTCGTCGTTCAGTCCTATGGATGCTCCAAGTTGAATGTGAGGTACACTAACGATCCGTACTCGGTGAAGCTCTGCCTCGCCGAGTTCAAGCAGTACCTACAGGACGAGAAAGCACAAGGTTGCAGGACTAGACCTTGTGCCCATCCATTCTTCTCCTGACAGGGACCAGCGGATCACCGTCGCCCAGGTATGTGTGCGGGATGAGGTTCTCATCTACCACTTCTGTAGGGCCATCAGAGGTTCTGGAGCATTTTCCTGTTTCATCGGTAGCGCTGACTGCACCTTCGCTACGGTGGAGCGAAGGAAGAACGCGACGATTCGGCCATCTGGTGCAACAAGCTTGTCGACATCTAGAAGCAATACAAGATCATCAGCAACGGGCAGGAGAAGGACTCCGTGGTTGACCTCGCCGAGACCATCATCGAACCCTGATACGCCAACATGAAAGAAGACAACGATACCAAGGACCTGAACACGTGGGAGGTACCTCTGAATCTAGCCTACATAACCTACGCGGCCAAGGAGGCATAAGCATGCTACGACATGTACAGGCAGATCTTAGACATGAGGGCGTGTCTACTTCCCATAACTGACGAGTACACGGACAGCCGCAACGTCATGATCAAGCGTGCCAGGAAGGTCTAGATGTTGTACTTTATCTGTTTATAAGCGCCTTTATCATCTGAGTGTTTCATGCATTAGCCTATGTGCCGTAATTATCTGTTTTGTCCGAAATATTTCTTTTAAGAACCCATTAACCCGTTTGCTTTTTTTAGTGGCTATTTGATTATGTATGTAACTAGTTCACTTGTCCGTTACAAAAAAACTAGTTCACTCGGCTGCCGTGCTTTGAACCTCCTTCCTCTCAACATATTCCCCTCCTCAGGTGGACCCACCAAGTCTCGTACACAGACATATGGGACCAACCACCTATCCATTTGTATTTCCTTATTTTGTTTAATATTTCGTCCTCTTCCTATATAGCGGCTGGCCATCATAGCCTATGGCGTTTTCCAGGCCATCCCTCTATTACCACACATTTTTCGGCGGCGGCAGCTCCACCGGCCCACCCTGCACCCGAACAAGTCAACCCTCGTAGTCCCCTCCCCCTCCGGCTACGTCTTCCTCCACTCTGGTTCGTTCAGCCCGAGGTCTCGACATCGTCCTCCGCCTTGGTGCTCTAGCCGCGGTGCCACCGTCTGTCGTTCCAACATGGTCAGCAAAACAAGAGGAATCGGGAGACAACTGTTCGTCGAGAGGCTGACAGTCCCGGGCCCACCAGGTCCATGGCCTAGGTTTTGTTGTTTAACATGGGCAGCCCACGACATGTTTCAACATTTTCTGGATCTAGCAGGTATCAAGCGGCCTCTGGGCCTCCCAACCTAGCTTGTCTATAACATCAACAACCCAAGTTATATTTGTTTTTTCAAGACGACGCACAGCTCAGTTCTATTTTTCTATAAGAATGCAAAATTGAACCTGTTTTCTATAAGAATGAAAAACTGAACCTATATTTATATCTTATTTTATTACATATATATATATTAGAAACAACATAAATTTCCGTTAAACTTGTCATTCGTCCAACCAATTTATAGACCTTCCCACTTCCTTTATTTTTCGTTTTCATTAATCATATATCTGAATTTTCTCCCAGTGTCTTTTTTGATGTAAACTGAGTTTTGTCCCGGTACTTTTCCCTAGAACCAACTCAACTATCCCACGTCTAGCCTAAAAAATAATAATACCCCACGTACTATTAACTCATCAAATTTAAATGATATTTTATTTCGTAAGTTGAAAGTTCTTACAAAATAATAATAATAATTGTTTATATAACTTGGCAAGTTAACTCCTAGTGATTGCGTACATAAGCTTGCAAAGATTTTATTGACCAATGCAGTAATAGACGTGCGATCATGTGTTTATGTTTTTATAACATTTCTCCATCTAGCCCAACATGATATTTTCACCCAGCCCATCAAGTCTGCAGATTTTGAGAAAAATGCAAATGGGCTTTAAATTCTACCATATGTATAAGAGGGTTGCATAGATGCTACATCATTGTTTCACCCAGCCCACCAAATGGACTAAAAAACAAATGGACTGGCTGACATGTGGGCCACTAGGTCAAAGCCTAAGAAGGCGTTGGATTTACATCCAATGGCGAGCATTCTTCTTCAATCTCTCGTCTTCTTCCCCCAGCGCTGCCGAGACCGCCTGCTCCAGCGTCCAGTGGCGTTGTTTTGCGCTCCTTAGTGAAACGCTACCCCGCCGATGGCCAGACCATCCCTCCACTCCGCACCTCCTGTTATTCTCTGCCGAGTGTAGGCCCACCCCGCACCCAAACTAGTCAAGTTTTCCACTCCTCTCCGTCTGCGACTCCATTGCAGCGTCTTCCCCATCTCCGGGTCGTTCCAGTCTGGGGGCCCACCATCGTCCACCACCTCGGTGCACTCGGCGCGACGTGGTCAACATACGAGAGTCATCGGAAGAGGACTGTACGTGGAGGGCCTGACGGCTGGGACCCACGAGGTCCATGGTCGCATGCAAGGAAAGTTCCTCCTTATTACGCACTGTATGTGGACTGTACGTGGGAAGGGCTTCTGTATTTCGCTAAAAAAACATTCCCCCCGCTGACAGGTCGGACCCACCAGCTATATCTTCGCACGCAAGGAAGTGCCTCCTTATTACGCACAAAAAAATAAATACCCCCTACTAGCTGGGACCCACCATAGTGGGTGGCTGACTTGTGGGCCTACTAAGTTGACGGGGACAGAGGGCTTTGTCAACTTAGTCAATATGAACGATTCTAGCTCCAGTGACCGGACGATGTCCATCCAACGGCCATAGTGCTTCTTCAACCTCTGGTCTTCTTGCTCCAGCCGTCCAAAGCAGCACCGGCCGTGCCGCGTGCTCCTGCCTCCCATGGCCGGCTGTGATGCCGCGGAGCCCTCACCACCCCTACTACTCCCACCACTGGCCAGGGCATCCCTCTACTCACCCACACCCCCTGTTATTCTGCAACGACGGCAGCCTCACGCCACAGCCGAACCAGTGAACCCTCGTACTCCTCTCCGCATGGGCATCCACTACCGCGTCTTTCCCGGCTCTGCGTCATCCCCATCCTAGGCCTCGCCGTCGTCCACCGCCTTGGTGCTCTCGGCGCGGCGTGGTCAATGTGGTCAACGACCGTGCACGGCCACAGCCCAGTTTTTTTGTGATTTGCCAAGTAAGTCGCTTTGTCAGGCCTGTTGGGCTGCAAATCTTTCAAGACGAGGAGAGCTTCATTCGGGTGGACGAGAAAATGGCCTATCAGTAATGAGAAATGGGCTGTACATTTTTAAAACACATCAAATCGGCAATTAGTTTAAAATTTCTTTTTTTCATTGATTTTTATGTGTGGACAATTTGTTGGATTTTATATTGATATACATTTATTTTTTAAATCAGTTTGAATGTGACTCGAAATTTCTTGATTAAGAACAGTTCGGACCGCACCGAAATATGCAAAATTTCGTATAATTTTTTAACCGTGGCCACAATATGGGCTGTAATGCTAACAAAAAGAATATATGGGCTCCAAAAAACCTTAAGAATTAGCAAATGGGATGTAAATTATTAGAAATAATGGCAGATGGGTTGTATGATGTTTTCCACATATTTAAGGCTTTCCTAAAAAAAGGTTGACGCACAAGCAGTGATTGTTGGATTTCCATCCAACGACCGTCGTTCTTCTTCAATCTCTGCTCTTCCTGCTCCAGCCGCTCAAACAAGCGCCGGCGGGACTGCCTGCTCCCTCCTCCCCGCAGCCGGCTGTGCTGCCGAGCAGGCCTCACCGCCCCACTGTACTCCCATCGCTGGCCTGGCCATCCCTCTACTCACCCACACCTGCTGTTATTCTCCGGCGACGGCAGACGAACCAGTAAACCCTCGCACAGTCGTACTCCCCTCCGCGTGGGAAACAACTGCCGAGTCTTCCCTGCCTCCGTGTTGTTCCCTTCCTAGGCCTCGCAGTCGTCCACCGCCCTGGTGCTCTCGGCGCGGCCTGGTCAACGTGGTCAACGACCGACATGCATCTGAAGTGGACTGTATGTGGAGAGGCTGACAGCTGGGTCCACGGCCGCACGCAAGGAAATGCCTCTTTATTACGCGCAAAATAATGATTCCTCCACCTGACATCTGGCACCCACCGAAAGGGCCTCTGTATTTCGCAAAAAAAAACATTATCGCCGCTGACAACTTGGACCCACCAGCTATATCTTCGCACGCAAGGAAGTGTCTCCTTATTACGCACAAAAAATGAATACTCCCCCTGCTAGCTGGGACCCAGTATAGTGGCAGGCTGACTTGTGGGCCTACTAAGTTGACGGGGACGGAGGGCTTTGTCAACTTAGTCAATATGCACGATTCTAGCTCCAGTGACCGTACGATGTCCATCCAACGGCCGTATTGCTTCTTCAACCTCTGGTCTTCTTGCTCCAGCTGCCCAAACCAGCGCCGGTCATGCCTCGTGCTCCTGCCTCCTGTGGCCGGCTGCGATGCGACGAAGGCCTCACCGTCCCTACTACTCCCACCGCTGGCCAGGCCATCCCTCTACTCACCCACACCCCTTGTTATTCTGCGGCGACGACAGCCTCACACCGCAGCGAACCAGTGAACCCTCATACTCCTGTACGCGTGGGCATCCACTGCCGCGTCGTCCCCTTCCTAGGCCTCGCCATCGTCCACCACCCTGGTGCTCTCGGCGCAGCGTGGTCAACGTGGTCAAGGAATGGCTTCCAACGGACGTGGACTGTGCGTGGAGAGGCTGACAGCTGGGTCCACGGCCGCAGTAAGGAAGTGCCTCCTTATTACGCGCAAAATAATTATTCCTCCAACTGATAGCGGGGACCCACCGGACGGGCCACCGTATTTCGCGAAAAAAACGTTTCCCCTGAATGCTGGGACCCACCAGCTACATGTTCGCACGCCAGGAAGTGCGTCCGGGCAAAAAACCGATTTGTCCCCCTGACTGCTGGGACCCATGAGCTACATCTTCGCACGCAAGTTCCTGACAGTCGAGACCCACCTGGTCGAAGCGTACGTAGCGTTGTCATTCTGGTCGCGAACGTGTACCTACATACTGGTCGATGTAGAGGCGCGCACGTGTCGTAGTAGAGGAGCGCACGTAGCATGTACACGTACGTACAACGGCCAGTGTGCAAGAAAGAAAATATGGCCACGTACGTACATACGGGTAGGGTCTCGAACGCCTACTCACGCATACGTTCAACTAGGGCTCGTGTACATGGCTGGGTTGGAACGGAGAAACAGCGTCATTGTCGTGTTCATGGGGAGCCAACCGGCTATGTCGGAACGGAATGCGTCGTCGTGTTCATCGGGAGGGCTTGGACGGAACAACCGATGGAAACGAGGCCTGGCGTACCGCAGAACGGAGGAAACGGCCTTCCGTTCGACCGGCCACGTTCGAAACGGGATCCTGTTCATCGGGAGGGGTCTGGCGTACCGCAAAACAGAGGAAACGGACCTCGTACGGTCGAAACGGGGGAACTGTTGATCGGGAGGGGTGTGGCGTACCGCAAAACGGAGGAAACAGACTTGTGTTTGAGCGCTACGGTCGAAACGAGGGTCCTGTTCATCGCAAGGGGTGTGGCGTACCGCAAAACGGGGCTCCACGAGATACTGTTAATCTCCACCGTCGACCCCCTCCAACCTCCATGCTACTGTTCATCCAGCCCCAACCGGCTCGATTGATCGGGGTCCTGTTCATCCAGAGGCAACACCAGGGGGTCCTCTTCATCCACCCCCACCGGGAACTGTTCACCCAAAGCCCCCAGCAACGCTCACTGTTCATCCAGAGGCAACACCACGGGGTCCTGTTCATCCACCTCCACCGGGAACTGTTCATCCAAACCCCCCCAGCAACACTCACTGTTCATCCAGGGGCAGTATCGATCGGCTTCAGTTAACAGCAGTAGCGAAGGAATCGCTCGATCGGGTTCAGTTAACAGCCATCGATCGATCGCTCGGGTTCAGTAATGCGTAGTCTGCAGTGCAATCGCTCGGGTTCAGTTAGAGCCCAACGCCTCACTTGGGTTCAGTTAGAGCCCAACGCCTCGCACCCACGCACATGCGTGTACGAGAGAAACACGCATCGCTCGGCCCCGACCACCCACCGTAATCGGGAACACCCCGATATTTTCCTCGCCCTCGCTTCTACCACGGGTTTTTCCGTCATGTACAGCCCAAAGAATGTCATGCAGCTGTGTCTCCAGCTCGCCCTGGACGAAAAGCCCATTTTTTGTCATGATTTTTTGTCATAGAAGTAGGAGCCCACCACATCTATGATGATACCGGGTTTTGTTGGAGATATGCCCTAGAGGCAATCATGTATGATGATATTTCGTATGTGTTTATGAATAAAGATAGTCCTTGGACATTATCAATGATGTGTATCAGCAAGTATGTGACTTGTTTGTGGGACTATGCATTGTATGATGACTGTCCTAAAAGGTCCCTAGTTGAAAGGGCTGTGTGGACGCGCAGCCAACTAGACTAGCATATGACACAGTCGATGGCTTGGTCTCACTAGCCATGGAGCATTGGATGCTAACCGGATAATATGGACTTGGAAGAATCTGGTCGGATTCGATGTAGTCGGATCCGAGTCGAGATAAGGTCGAAGCCGGACAGACCCAACTATGAGACACAGCGATATGTCATCTGTGAGTCTCTAGTACAACATATGTTCTATGTCCTAAGACCTGAGCTGACGCATGTACTCGGGATGGTGACAGACTTGCTTTGGGCCGACCAAACGCTACTCCATAACTGGGTAGTTATAAAGGTAGGTTTCGGGTTTGTCCAGAACCATGCTGTGAGACGTGGTCGAGCAATATGGGATTTGCCCCTCCAATCAGGAGATATATACTCTGGGCCCCTCGTGTGATCCGACCAGGATAAGCATGGCCATGCGACAAGGATTATGAGATAATCCGGTTTGTGGTTGGCATCACTGGAACGAGAAAGAGGTCAGGCTAGCACAAGGATGACAGACTCGCCTTGTGTGGCAAAAGGAATGGAAATGTGATGTACAGGTTCGCTAACCAGCTTCATAGTCTGCTTGGTGTTTGACATGCCTTGCTAGAGGCCGCTACCAACCGTGCAGTTCGGAGGTGATCCAAACTGCGACCAAGCGGACTTGAACCTAAGGGGTCGCGCGCTTAAGGAAAGGAACCTATGAGGTCGGATCTGAGGACACTAGTCGGATGTGATCCGAACTGTATTCGGATTGTGACCGAGTAGACTTATGGGCTTTAGGGTCCGTGCGAGGCCCAAGTGTTGAGCCCGTGACAGACGTGTGACGCCCCCGATTCAATCGTACACTAATTATACACGCAAACGTGTACGATCAAGATCAGGGACTCACGAGAAGATATCACAACACAACTCTACAAATAAAATAAGTCATACAAGCATCATATTACAAGCCAGGGGCCTCGAGGGCTCGAATACAAGAGCTCGATCATAGACGAGTCAGCGGAAGCAACAATATCTGAGTACAGATATAAGTTAAACAAGTTTGCCTTAAGAAGGCTAGCACAAACTGGGATACAGATCGAAAGAGGCGCAGGTCTCCTGCCTGGGATCCACCTAAACTACTCCTGGTCGTCGTCAGCGGGCTGCACGTAGTAGTAGGCACCTCCCGAGTAGTAGTAGTCATCATCAACGGTGGCGTCTGGCTCCTGGGCTCCAACGTTTGGTCGCAGCAATCGAGCATAGAAAGGGGGGAAAGGGGGAGCAAAGCAACCGTGAGTACTCATCCAAAGTACTCGCAATCAAGGAGCTACACTACATATGTATGCATAGGTATCAAATGGAAAAAGGGTATCTTATGTGGACTGAACTGCAGAATGCCGGAATAAGAGGGGGATAGCTAGTCCTGTCGAAGACTACGCTTCTGGCAGCCCCCGTCTTGCAGCATGTAGAAGAGAGTAGACTGAAGTCCTCCAAGTAGCATCGCATAGCATAATCCTACCCGACGATCCTCTCATTGTCGCCCTGTTAGAGAGCGATCACCGGTTGTATCTGGCACTTGGAAGGGTGTGTTTTATTAAGTATCCGGTTCTAGTTGTCATAAGGTCAAGGTACAACTCCAAGTCGTCCTGTTACCGAAGATCGCGGCTATTCGAATAGATTAACTTCCCTGCAGGGGTGCACCACATAACCCAACACGCTCGATCCCATTTGGCCGGACACACTTTTTCTGGGTCATGCCCGGCCTCGAAAGATCAACACGTCGCAGCCCTACCTAGGCACAACAGAGAGGTCAGCACGCCGGTCTAAATCCTATGGCGCAGGGGTCTAGGCCCATCGCCCTTTGCACACCTGCACGTTGCGAACGTGGTCGGTGAGCAGACCTGGCCTCCCTTATACAAGAGCAGGCGTTCCAGTCCAACCCGGCGCGCGCCGCTCAGTCGCTGACGTCACGAAGGCTTCGGCTGATACCACGACATCGAGTGCCCATAACTGTCCCCGCGTAGATGGTTAGTGCGTATAGGCCAATGGCCAGACTCAGATCAAATACCAAGATCTCGTTAAGCGTGTTAAGTATCCGCGAACGCCGACCAGGGCCAGGCCCACCTCTCTCCTAGGTGGTCTCAACCTGCCCTGTCGCTCCGCCTCAAAGTAACGGTCGGGGGCCGTCGGGAACTCAGGCCCACCACTACCTGGATGGAGCCACCTGCCCCTTCAGCCCCCATCTCCAAACAGTATTACCGGTAATGTAACAGTGTAAAGTATATAGTATATGTCCGTGATCACCTCCCGAAGTGATCACGGCCCAGTAGTATAGCATGGCAGACGGACAAGAGTGTAGGGCCACTGATGATAAACTAGCATCCTATACTAAGCATTAGGATTGCAGGTAAGGTATCAACAGTAGTAGCAAGGACAGGCTACGCATCAGGATAGGGTTAACGAAAAGCAGTAACATGCTACACTACTCTAATGCAAGCAGTATAGAGAAGAGTAGGCGACATCTGGTGATCAAGGGGGGGCTTGCCTGGTTGCTCTGGCAAGAAGGGGTCGTCAACACCGTAGTCGTACTGGGTAGCAGCGGTGTCGGTCTCGGTGTCTAACGAGAGAAGAGCAGGAAGAAACAATAAATATAATGCAAACATAAGCATGACAATGGAATACATGACAATGCGGGGTGCTAGGTGTGCCCTAACGCGATAGGAGGTGGTACCAACGAAGGCGGAAAACATCCGGGAAAGTATTCCCGGTGTTTCACGTTTTTGGACAGATGAACCGAAGGAGAAAAGTTGCGTGTTTGATATGCTAGGGATGTGTGGCGGACGAACGGGCTGCGTTTCCAGATTCGTCTCGTTGATCTGAGCAACTTTCATGTACAAAGTATTTTCATCCGAGTTACGGATTATTTTATATGATTTCTCAAAGTTTTAATAAAATTCTAGATTTTCTAAATTACTTTTAATTCAAGTCGACCAAGTCAATTTGACTAGTTAAAAGGAGAGCTGCGACCCACCCGTCATGGAATATTTACCTAAAAATTAAATAAATCTAACTTATTTAATTGGGGCCTACATGTCATCTACTATTAAACTAACTTAGCACTAATTAATACTACTAGCTCAACCTAGTACTAACAAGGGCCGGCGACAGCCCATCCGGCCACACGCACGGCACACACACAGCACGCAACACATGGTGCTTGAGGTTAAAACTGTTTTCTGCTAACAAAAGATAGCATTTTGTGTTTTTCATAGTACTTAATACATGCATCAAATGGATTTGGTCCAATGGGATAAAATGGAGTTTGTCAAGTATACTACCTTCAAAAAATATTTTTGCTTCTGTTAATAGTCGTTTAGGCGCTGTTTAGGGGCTGTCTAGAGGGTTAGTTATTGTAGAAATTGAAAAGCTAGCTAGCGGCTACAGTAGCTAGCAGGAGTAGTACAGACGGAGCAATGGCAGTGGTGTGGCGCGGGCGATGCAGTGGCGGGGAGCGCGTTGGGAAGGCGCGGGCACGCGCGTCGCCGCAGCCAGAGAGTGGCCTGAGGCGCGGCCGAGCGCGGCATGCAGCAGCAGTGGGGGCGGCCGGAAAGGGAGGCAGCAGCAGCATCGGCAAGCAGCAGGCGACGCAGCATAGCAGGGGAAGGAGCGCATCAGCATTAGAGCAAGCAGCGGCAGGTAGAGGAGCGTAGCAGCCGCGGCAAGGCAGCACGCAGTAGCAGTGGCAGCTAGCAGGAGCAGGGGCGCGGACTGGGCAGACGCGAGTGCGCGGCCTGGGACGGACAGTGGCGCGGGGGAGCACGGCTACGGGCACAGCGAGCACGCGCGGTAACTCGGCCGGACGCAGGGTACGGCGTCGGGCGGAGTGGCCAAGGGCGACAGGAGCAGAGTTTCAGACGCGATGACGGCGGGCGCGGCACCGGCACTCCGGTGGCCAGTTGGCCCGGGGGTTTGGTCCTACAAGACAAGCGCGACGTGCCGCGTCCGAAGGTGCAAGAAGCACGAGCACCTACGGCCGGTGACGGCGGCGGCAGCGAAGCCGAGCGGAGGTCGGAGCACGGCTGCGGTGGTTGTTCGCTACGGGGCACATGCGGTAGCAGGGAGATGGGGAAAACATGGTGATGCTCACAGTGATGACGGGGGCAAGCTCGGGGAGGTGCAAGGGTGGTCAGAGAGGAGCTGACGGCGACGAATCCGGCGATGATGCGGCGGTGGCTGAAGGCGGAGAAGAACTCGATCCCGACGGTGCGGCGGAGTTGAGGTCGAGATGGTTCGTGTAGAGGACGTAGACGACGGAGGCGGAGCTCCCGAGCAACTCTAGGGGGCGGGGGAACGACGGTGGCCACGGGATTTGATGACGGCGCACACCGGCTCCTCACATGTGAGCTCCAGATCGAGGGGAAATGAGGCGAGGTGGAGGAGGGGGATAGTGGCTAGGGTTTGCCACTGAGTGGTCGGGCAGAACTTGTAGGCGACGGGGAGGAGCTGGATGGCCAGCACGTGGCCGATCTGGCCATGGACGCCGCGGGCGCGTCCAGCGCGTCTCCTGTGAACAGGAGGTAGGAGGAAACCTCCTGGTGGGCTGGGCTAGCTACAGGCCTTTGGGCCTTAAGTGTACAGTAGTTAGGTTTCTTTCTCCTTTTCTTTTCTGTTTGCCCTTTTTCTTTTCTATTTCTTTTAATTAGCTGCTGTTTTCCATTTAAAACTTGATCCAAATGAATATTGTAAAAAGTGGAGCCTTGACACATAAATACTATGCAATAAGCTGCACTGCCACCAAAAGTCTAGTCCCCAAATAATCTAGTTTGATATTTTATTAATTAGTAAAGGCATTTAGATAATTATGTTTGCTACTATTTTATTTATATTAGAGCACTTTATAAAAATGTGGTTTCTTCACCTTTATTACTTAGGATTTATTTGTCCCAGCTTGAACATTTTAGTTTTAATGTTTGAAAACTTTTATTGTTTGCTTGATTTTGAATTTGAATTTGAATCGGTTTCGAACTAACTCGAGTTTATCAACAGTAACCGAGGTGACATGGCACCATTAGCAGAGTTTTACTGTAGCTTGATTACCCAGGTGTCACAGGACGCCTATATATATAGTGGAGGTGCGGCACACTCAGGGGCTGATCGCTTCGGCGCTGTCACTAGGGTTTGCATGTGTTGCGAATAGACACCTCCACTCACCGCCGGTTGTGTGATAGGACCTAGCAGTCCGCCGCACGACGTTCCTCCTGCACGCGTGGATACCGTTAGAGGCGGTGCACTTGCGCCGCTCTGGCGAACCTGTACGTGGGAACTGGCCACCGGTTGTACGAGGGAGATCGGACGAGGAGGAGACGATCCACGCGGACGCGCTGCCCAAACTCTTCTTCCGCTGCACGGCACTGCACGTCTAGTGGTAACGAACTGTGATCCATCTCCCGTAGCATGTTCTTGGTTGTTCTGCGCATAGGAAATTTTAATTTGCAGTCGACGCACCCTACCGTAGATCCCATCAGGTTTTGTCACAATTATCGTCATAGAAGTGTCATAAGTATGACAGGAAAAAAATTCGTTCGGCCCAAAATGTCACGGATGTGTCTTTTTTTGTAGTGTGTTAACCTTGTCCTTCTATGCTTAAATGATAAAAATGTCGCATTTTGCTTGGTCTAACATATTGTTAGATTTGCTTTTATTTTGTTTCTAACCATTTTGTTTGATAACTTGCATAGGCTAGCCTTCATTCATGTTTTGTCGTGGGGTACATGATGTTCAAGTCGGAAGAAGCATAGAGTTCTAGCTCATTGGAGCTAGTTATACTGTGATAGCTAGCTCATGATTTGTTCAACGATTCTTCTTCTATTAATATTTATCCTATAATCTATCGCCTTGCACCACACTAACATTTGCTCCATGATTCCCTAACTGCTCAACATGTTGATCTGTTTTGAACATCTGAATTTTTTTTGTGTGTAGGGGGACTTGTGATGTGGAACGCCAAGCAACAGCAAGGGGAGGGGGTCTCTGAAATGTCGCCGCTATCTCTCATTGCTAGTGTCACCGATTGATGATGGATGGTTGCTGTTAGTTTAGCTCCTTGGTAGTACCTCCTTGTCTTTCAGGCGGCTACTGCTGCTGCTGCTGCTGGTAGAAATGGTAGCTACAGTCCTGTTGTACACGTGGATGCTTGAATGTACATGTTTGCTGTTAGTACGTGTTTTAGCTCCTTGGTAGTACTTCCTATGCTTGAATGTACCTATTGTTGTACACGTGGTTGTTTAAGGAATCTTTTTGTGTTGAAAGAAATAAAATTGTTACCCGTGGCTATTTAAGATAAATGCTTATTTGAATTCCCTTTGTTTCACTATCGCTGGAACAACTTTGTTATGGAGGCCAAAAATTGAAATGGACTATAAAAAGTTTGAGGCCCAAAAAAGAAATGAACTGTAGAAGGTCGTGTCTTGGAAAATAAAAAGGCTGAATTCTTGGTCTTGGCCCATGTAGCTAACACACATTGCTAGAAAAAATAATAATTAATGGGCTTGGCCCATATAGACACCGAACTGGACCGGGCTGATTCTAAGTAACAACCTTTTCAATTGGTCGCAATTTTGCCACGTCAGATTGCCACGTCGGATCCGACGTGGCCTGGACAGACAGCCAGCGACCAAAACAAAAGGTCATGGGTTCAACGACCTTTTGTTTTGGTCACTGCGTTCCACGACCTTCTCACAGAGATGGTTGTTAATTTCAGTTTATGACCGTCAGGTTTTGATCATCTGTTTAAAAGGTCACAAATGAAAAACAATGACCTTTCAATGACCAATAGTGATGGTCGCAAGTTGACATATTTCTTGTAGTGATGACCATAAAACATATTACTCATATAAATAGAACAACCATCATTCTCAGATTTAAATGAATAACCGTCTCACATCAAACAAGATCCAGATATAATGTTCATGCTTAACGCTGGCACCAAATAACAATTATTTAGGTCCAAAACTAATCACGAAGGTAGATGTAGAGGTAGCGTGCCGACGGCAATCACATCGACTTTGGAAACATTTCCCACTCGCATCGTCACCTCGTCCTTAGCCAATCTTCGCTTAATTTGTAGTCCCTGTTTTGACTTGCAAATATTACCAACATAACCGGTATCAAATACCCATGCGCTACTATGAGCATTAGTAAGGTACACATCAATAACATGTATAACAAATATACCTTTCACTTTTCGATCCTTCTTATCCACCAAATACTTGGGGGCAGTTCTGCTTCCAGTGACTAATCCATTTGCAGTAGAAGCACTCAGTCTCAGGTTTAGGTCCAGACTTGGGCTTCTTCAGTTGAGCAGAAACTTGCTTGCCGTTCCTTTTCAAGTTCCCCTTCTTCCCTTTGCCCTTCTTCTTGAAACTAGTGGTCTTGTTGACCATCAACACTTGATGCTCCTTCTTGATTTCTACCTCTGCAGCTTTTAGCATCGCGAAGAGCTCGGGAATTGTCTTATCCATCCCTTGCATATTATAGTTCATCATGAAGCTTTTGTAGCTTGGTGGCAGTGATTGAAGAACTCTGTCAATGACACTATCATCAGGAATATTAACTCCCAGTTGAGTTAAGTGGTTGTGGTACCCAGACATTCTGAGTATATGTTCACTGACAGAACTATTTTCCTCCATCTTGCAGTTGTAGAACTTATTGGAGACTTCATATCTCTCAATCCGGGCATTTGCTTGAAATATTAACTTCAACTCCTGGAACATCTCATATGCTCCATGACGTTCAAAACGTCGTTGAAGTACTGATTCTAAGTCGTATAGCATGGCACACTGAACTAACGAGTAGTCATCAGCTTTGCTCTGCCAGATGTTCATAACATCTGGTGTTGCTCCTGCAGCGGGCTTTGCACCTAGCGGTGTTTCCAAGATGTAATTCTTCTGTGCAGCAATGAGGATAATCCTCAAGTCACGGACCTAGTCCGTGTAGTTGCTACCATCATCTTTCAACTTAGCTTTCTCTAGGAACGCATTAAATTCAACAGAACAACAACACGGGCCATATATCTACAACAACATAGACATGCAAAATACTATCAGGTACTAAGTTCATGATAAATTAAAGTACAATTAATCATATTACTTAAGAACTCCCACTTAGATAGACATCCCTCTAGTCATCTAAATGATCATGTGATCCATATCAACTAAACCATGTCCAATCATCACATGAGATGGAGTAGTTTTCAATGGTGAACATCACTATGTTGATCATATCTACTATATGATTCATGCTTGACCTTTCGGTCTCAGTGTTCCGAGGCCATATCTGCATATGCTAGGCTCATCAAGTTTAATCTAAGTATTCTGCTTGTGCAAAACTGGCTTGCACTCGTTGTTTGTGAACGTAGAGCTTATCACACCCGATCATCACGTGGTGTCTCGGCACAACGAACTGTAGCAACGGTGCATACTTAGGGAGAACACTTATACCTTGAAATTTAGTGAGTGATCATCTTATAATGCTACTGTTGTACTAAGAAAAATAAGATGCATAAAGGATAAACATCACATGCTATCAATATAAGTGATATGATATGGCCATCATCATCTTGTGCCTTTGATCTCCATCTCCAAAGCACCGTCATGATCACCATCGTCACCAGCTTGACACCCTGTTCTCCATCGTAGCATCGTATTCGTCTCGCCAATTATTGCTTCCACGACTATCGCTACCGCTTAAAGATAAAGTAAAGCAATTACATGGTGATTGCAATTCATACAATAAAGCGACAACCATATGGCTCCTGCCAGTTGCCGATAACTGTGTTACAAAACATGATCATCTCATACAACAATTTATATAATCATGTATTGACCATATCACATCACAACATGCCCTGCAAAAACAAAGTTAGACGTCCTCTACTTTGTTGTTGCAAGTTTAACGTGGCTGCTACGGGCTTAGCAAGAACCGTTCTTACCTACGGCATAAAAACCACAACGTGGTATAGTGATTGCTTTTTGATCTTCAGAAAGAACCCTGTTCATTGAATCCGATTCAACTAAAGTTGGAGAAACAGGCACCCGCCAGCCACTTGTGTGTAAAGCACGTCGGTAGAACCAGTCTCATGAACGCCGTGATGTAATGTCGGTCCAGGCCGCTTCATCCAACAATGCCGCCGAATCAAGAAACAACTAGTGACGGCAAGCAATATGTATATACCCACGCCAACAACTCCTTTGAGTTCTACTCGTGCATATAACAGCTACGCATAGACCTAGCTCGGATGCCACTATTGGGGAACGCGGTATTTCAAAAAAATTCCTACGATCACGCAAGATCTATCTAGGAGATGCATAGCAACGAGAGGGGAGAGTATGTCTACATACCCTCGTAGACTGGACGCAGAAACATTGAGTAACGCAGTTGATGTAGTCGAACGTATTCGCGATCCAACCGATCAAGTACCGAACGCACGACACCTCCGTGATCTGCACACGTTCAGCTCGGTGACGTCCCTCGAACTCTAGATCTAGCTAAGGCCGATGGAGAGTTTCATCAGCACGACGGTGTGTTGACGGTGATGATGAATTTACCGACGCAGGGCGTCGCCTAAGCACTATGGCAATATGACCGAGGTGGAAATCTTTGGAGGGGGCACCGCACATGGCTAAGAAATCAACTTGTGTGTCTATGGGGTGCCCCCTCCCCCGTATATAAAGGAGGGGAGGAGTGGGCCGGCCGGCCTCATGGGGCGCGCCCCAAGGGGGGGAATCCTACTCCTACTAGGAGTAGGTTCCCCCTTTCCTAGTCCAACTAGGAGGGGAAGGAAAGGGGAAGAGTGAGAGAAGGAAAGCCCCCCCTCCCCAATTCGGATTGGGCTTGGGGGCCGCGCGCCTCCACCTAGCCGCCTCCTCCTCTCTTCCGCTAAAGCCCATGTAATGCCCACGATGCGGCTATATCTCCCACGTGTTGGGGCACGACTTAGAGGTATAACCGCATAGTGGTTTTGTCGCAAGAAGGGTCATCTTTGCAAAACATCCCATGTAATGAATAAGACAGGGATAAATAGAGTTGGCTTACACTCGCCACGTCACACAATACATAAATAATTCATACATCATCCAAAATACACTCATAGACCGACTACGGTCAAAACCAAAAGAAAAAGAAGATAACCCAACTGCTAGATCCCCGATCGTCCCAACTAGGCTCCACTACTAATCATCAGGAAACGACACATAGTAACGGCCAAGGTCCTCGTCGAACTCCCACTTGAGTTCAGTAGCATCACATGCACTGGTATCATCAGCACCTGCAACTGTTTTGGAAGTATCTATGAGTCACGAGGACTCAGCAATCTCACACCCGCGAGATCAAGACTATTTAAGCTTATGGGTAGGATAAGGTAACGAGGTGGAGCTGCAGCAAGCGCTAAGCAAATATGGTGGCTAACATATGCAAATAAGAGTAAGATGAGAAGCTACGCAACGGTCGTGAAGCTAGAAGTGATCAAGAAGTGATCCTGAAACTACTTACGTTCAAACATAACCCAAGACCGTGTTCACTTCCCGGACTCCGCCGAAAAGAGACCATCACGGCTACACACGCGGTTGATTCATTTTAATTAAGTCAAGTTTTCTACAATCGGATATTAACAAATTCCCATCTGCCACATAACTGCGGGCACGACTCTCGAAAGTTTATACCCTGCAGGGGTGTCCCAACTTAGCCCATTACAAGCTCTCACGATCAACGAAGGATATTCCTTCTCCCGGAAAGATCCGATCAGTCTCGGAATCCCGGTTACAAGACATTTCGACAATGGTAAAACAAGACCAGCAAAGCCGCCCGAATGTGCCGACAAATCCCGATAGGAGCTGCACATATCTCGTTCTCAGGGCACACCGGATGAGACATCCTACGACTAAAACCAACCCTCAAGTTTCCCCGAGGTGGCCCCGCAGTCTACTCGGTTCAGACCAACACTCATAGGAGCACTGGCCCGGGGGGGGTAAAATAAAGATGACCCTCGGGTGTGCAGAACCCAAGGGAAAGTTATAGGTTGTTAGGAAAATGTCAAACCAAGGTTGGTCCTTGCTGGAGGAGTTTTATTCAAGGCGAACTGTCAAGGGGGTCCCATAACCCCAACCGCGTAAGGAACGCAAAATCAAGGAACATAACACCGGTATGACGGAAACTAAGGCGGAAAGAGTGGAACAAACACCAGGCATAAGGCCGAGCCTTCCACCCTTTACCAAGTATATAGATGCATTAAATAAAATAAGAGATAAAGTGATATCCCAACATATCCATGTTCCAACATGGAACAAACTTCAACTTCGCCTACAACTAACAACGCTATAAGAGGGATGAGCAAAAGCGGTAACTTAGCCAAACAACGGTAACTTAGCAATATGGGAGGCATGATATAACAAGTGGTAGGTAGCATGACATAGCGATATAATGAACAACTAGCAAGCAAAGATAGAAGTGATATCGAGGGTATGATCATCTTGCCTGCAATGTACTCAGAGTTGTCGAAAGCTTGCTCCTCGTTAGCGTACTCAACAGGTTCCTCGTTCACGTACTCGTCTCCTGCTACCTCTTGAGCACTGCGTTGGATTTCCTCGAAGAGGAGAGGATGATGCAACAAAGTAGCGTAAGTATTTCCCTCAGTTTTTCAGAACCAAGGTATCAATCCAGTAGGAGGCTACACGCGAGTCCCTCGTACCTGCACAAAGAAAATAACTCCTCGCAACCAACGCGATAAGGGGTTGTCAATCCCTTCACGGTCACTTATGAGAGTGAGATCTGATAGATATGATAAGATAATATTTTTGGTATTTTTGGTATAGTGATGCAAAGTGAAAAGTAAAAGGCAAAGTAAAAAGCAAAGCAATAATAAAGTGATGGAGATTAATATGATGAGAAAGAGACCCGAGGGCCATAGGTTTCACTAGTGGCTTCTCTCAAGAGCATAAGTATTCTACGGTGGGTGAACAAATTACTGTTGAGCAATTGACAGAATTGAGCATATTATGAGAATATCTAGGTATGATCATGTATATAGGCATCACATACGAGACAAGTAGACCGACTCCTGCCTGCATCTACTACTATTACTCCACTCATCGACCGCTATCCAGCATGCATCTAGAGTATTAAGTTAAAAACAGAGTAACACCTTAAGCAAGATGACATGATGTAGAGGGATAGTTTCATGCAATATGATGAAAACCCCATCTTGTTATCCTCGATGGCAATAATACAATACGTGCCTTGCTGCCCCTTCTGTCACTGGGAAAGGACACCGCAAGATCGAACCCAAAGCTAAGCACTTCTCCCATGGCAAGAAAAACCAATCTAGTAGGCCAAACGAAACTGATAATTCGAAGAGACTTGCAAAGATAACCAATCATACATAAAAGAATTCAGAGAAGATTCAAATATTATTCATAGATAGACTGGATCATAAACCCACAATTCATCGGTCTCAACAAACACACCGCAAAAAGAAGATTACATCGGATAGATCTCCACGAGAGAGGGGGAGAACATTGTATTGAGATCCAAAAAGAGAGAAGAAGCCATCTAGCTACTAACTATGGACCCGTAGGTCTGAAGTAAACTACTCACACTTCATCGGAGGGGCTTGGATGATGATGTAGAAGCCCTCTGTGATCGATTCCCCTTCCGGCGGAGCTCCGGAACAGGCCCCAAGATGGGATCTCGTGGATACAGAAAGTTGCGGCGGTGGAATTAGGTTTTTGGCTCCATATCTGATCGTTTGGGGGTACGTGGGTATATATAGGAGGAAGAAGTACGTCGGTGGAGCAACAGGGGGCCCACGTGTTGGAGAACGTTGCAGAAAACAAAAATTTTCCTACTCGTTTCACCAAGATCCATCTAGGAGTTCATCTAGCAACGAGTGATTAGATGCATCTACGTACCTTGTAGATCGCGAGCGGAAGCGTTCAAAGAACGAGGATGATGTAGTCGAACACGACGTGATTCAAATCACCGATGATCTTAGCACCGAACGGACGGTGCCTCCGCGTTCAACACACGTACAGAACGGATGACGTCTCCTCCTTTCTTGATCCAGCAAGGGGGGAAGAGAGGTTGATGAAGATCCAGCAACACGACGGCGTGGTGGTGGATGCAGGGCGTCACAGTAGCAGGGCTTCGCCTATACTACGAGAGAGAGACGTAACGGGGAGAGAAGAAGCACCAAAGGCTGAGGTATGAAATCCCTCCTCTCCCCCACTATATATAGGAGGGCCAAGGGGGGGTTCTGCGCAGCCTAGGAGATCCAATCTCCTAGGTGCGGCGGCCAGGGGAGGGTTTCCCTCCCCCCCAAGGCACCTCGGGGTGCCTTCCACCACTTGGACTCCTCCGTGGTGGAAACCCTAGGCGCATGGGCCTAGTAGGGCTGGTGCCCTTGGCCCATGAAGGCCAAGGCGCACCCCCTACAGCCCATGTGGCCCCCCGGGACAGGTGGCCCCACCCGGTGGGCCCCCGGGACCCCTCCGGTGGTCCCGGTACAATACCGATAACCCAGAAACTTGTCCCGATGGCCGAAATAGCACTTCCTATATATAATTCTTTACCTCCGGACCATTCCGGAACTCCTCGTGACGTCCGGGATCTCATCCGGGACTCCGAACAACATTCGGGTTACTGCATACTCATATCTTCATAACCCTAGCGTCACCGAACCTTAAGTGTGTAGACCCTACGGGTTCGGGAGACAAGCAGACATGACCGAGACGACTCTCCGGTCAATAACCAACAGCGGGATCTGGATACCCATGATGACTCCCACATGCTCCACGATGATCTCATCGGATGAACCACGATGTCGAGGATTAATCAACCCCGTATACAATTCCCTTTGTCAATCGGTATGTTACTTGCCCGAGACTCGATCGTCGGTATCCCAATACCTTGTTCAATCTCGTTACCGGCAAGTCACTTTACTCGTACCGTAATGCATGATCCCGTGATCAACCACTTGGTCACCTTGAGCTCATAATGATGATGCATTACCGAGTGGGCCCAGTGATACCTCTCCGTTATCCAGAGTGACAAATCCCAGTCTCGATCCGTGTCAACCCAACAGACACTTTCGGAGATACCTGTAATGCACCTTTATAGTCACCCAGTTACGTTGTGACGTTTGATACACCCAAAGCACTCCTACGGTATCCGGGAGTTACATGATCTCATGGTCAAAGGAAAAGATACTTGACATTGGAAAAGCTCTAGCAAACGAACTACACGATCTTTGTACTATGCTTAGGATTGGGTCTTGTCCATCACATCATTCTCCTAATGATGTGATCCCGTTATCAATGACATCCAATGTCCATAGCCAGGAAATCATGACTATCTGTTGATCAACGAGCTAGTCAACTAGAGGCTTACCAGGGACATATTTTGGTCTATGTATTCACACGTGTATTACGATTTCCGGATAATACAGTTATAGCATGAATAAAGACAATTATCATGAACAAAGAAATATAATAATAACGCTTTTATTATTGCCTCTAGGGCATATTTCCAATAGTCTCCCACTTGCACTAGAGTCAATAATCTAGTTACATTGTGATGAATCGAACACCCATGGAATTCTGGTGTTGATCATGTTTTGCCCTAGGGAGAGGTTTAGTCAACGGATCTGCTATATTCAGGTCCGTATGTATTTTACAAATCTCTATGTCTCCATCTTGAACATTTTCACGAATGGAGTTGAAGCGACGCTTGATGTGCCTTGTCTTCTTGTGAAACCTGGGCTCCTTGGCAAGTGCAATAGCTCCAGTGTTGTCACAAAAGATTTTGATTGGCCCCGACGCATTGGGTATGACTCCTAGGTCGGTGATGAACTCCTTCACCCATATAGCTTCATGTGCTGCCTCTGAGGCTGCCATGTACTCCGCTTCACATGTAGATCCCGCCACGACGCTCTGTTTGCAGCTGCACCAGCTCACTGCTCCACCATTCAACATATACACGTATCTGGTTTGTGACTTAGAGTCATCCAGATCTGTGTCGAAGCTAGCGTCGACGTAACCTTTTACGACGAGCTCTTCGTCACCTCCATAAACGAGAAACATGTCCTTTGTCCTTTTCAGGTACTTCAGGATATTCTTGACCGCTGTCCAGTGTTCCTTGCCGGGATTACTTTGGTACCTTCCTACCAAACTTACGGCAAGGTTTACATCAGGTCTGGTACACAGCATGGCATACATAATAGAACCTATGGCTGAGGCATAGGGGATGATACTCATCTCTTCTATCTCTTCTGCCGTGGTCGGACATCGAGCTGAGCTCAATTTCACACCTTGTAACACTGGTAAGAACCCCTTCTTAGAATGATCCATATTGAACTTCTTCAATATCTTATCAAGGTATGTGCTTTGTGAAAGACCTATGAGGCGTCTTGATCTATCTCTGTAGATCTTGATGCCTAATATATAAGCAGCTTCTCCAAGGTCCTTCATTGAAAAACTTTTATTCAAGTAGGCCTTGATGCTGTCCAAGAGTTCTATATCATTTCCCATCAAAAATATGTCATCTACATATAGTATGAGAAATGCTACAGAGCTCCCACTCACTTTCTTGTAAACGCAGGCTTCTCCATAAGTCTGCGTAAACCCAAACGCTTTGATCATCTCATCAAAGTGAATGTTCCAACTCCGAGATGCTTGCACCAGCCCATAAATCGAGCGTTGGAGCTTGCACACCTTGTTAGCATTCTTAGGATCGACAAAACCTTCCGGCTGCATCATATACAATTCTTCCTTAAGGAAACCATTAAGGAATGCCGTTTTGACGTCCATTTGCCATATTTCATAATCATAGAATGCGGCAATCGCTAACATGATTCGGACGGACTTCAGCTTCGCTACCGGTGAGAAAGTCTCATCGTAGTCAACCCCTTGAACTTGTCGATAACCCTTAGCGACAAGCCGAGCTTTATAGATGGTCACATTACCATCCGCGTCTGTCTTCTTCTTAAAGATCCATTTATTTTCTATGGCTCGCCGTTCAACGGGCAAGTCAGTCAAAGTCCATACTTCGTTTTCATACATGGATCCTATCTCGGATTTCATGGCTTCTAGCCATTTGTCGGAATCCGGGCCCGCCATCGCTTCTTCATAGTTCGAAGGTTCATTGTTGTCTAACAACATGATTTCCAAGACAGGGTTGCCGTACCACTCTGGTGCGGAACGTGTCCTTGTGGACCTTCGAATTTCAGTAGGAGCTTGATCAGAAGTATCTTGATCATCATCATTAACTTCCTCTCTAGTCAGTGCAGGCACCTCAGGAACATTTTCTTGAGTTGCGCCATTTACCGGTTCAAGAGGTAATACTTCATCAAGCTCTACTTTCCTCCCACTTACTTATTTCGAGAGAAACTCTTTCTCTAGAAAGAATCCATTCCTGGCAACAAAGATCTTGCCTTCGGATCTGAGGTAGAAGGTATACCCATAAGTTTCTTTAGGGTATCCTATGAAGACACATTTTTCCGACTTGGGTTCGAGCTTTTCAGGTTGAAGTTTCTTGACATAAGCATCGCATCCCCAAACTTTTAGAAACAATAGCTTAGGTTTCTTCCCAAACCATAATTCATACGGTGTCGTCTCAACGGATTTCGACGGAGCCCTATTTAAAGTGAATGCGGCAGTCTCTAAAGCATAGCCCCAAAAAGATAACGGTAAATCGGTAAGAGACATCATAGATCGCACCATATCTAATAGAGTGCGATTACGACGTTCGGACACACCATTACGCTGAGGTGTTCCAGGCGGCGTTAGTTGTGAAACTATTCCACATTTTCTTAAGTGTGTGCCAAATTCGTGACTCAAGTATTCTCCTCCACGATCTGATCGTAGAAACTTGATTTTCCTGTCACGTTGATTCTCAACTTCACTCTGAAATTCCTTGAACTTTTCAAAGGTTTCAGACTTGTGTTTCATTAAGTAGACATACCCATATCTACTTAAGTCATCAGTGAGGGTGAGAACATAACGATAGCCACCGCGAGCCTCAACACTCATTGGACCGCACACATCAGCATGTATGATTTCCAATAAGTTGGTTGCTCGCTCCATTGTTCCTGAGAACGGAGTCTTGGTCATTTTACCCATGAGGCATGGTTCGCACGTGTCAAATGATTCATAATCAAGAGACTCTAAAAGTCCATCTGCATGGAGCTTCTTCATGCGTTTGACACCTATGTGACCAAGGCGGCAGTGCCACAAGTATGTGGGACTATCATTATCAACTTTACATCTTTTGGTATTCACACTATGAATATGTGTAGTAATACGCTCGAGATTCATTAAGAATAAACCATTGACTATCGGAGCATGACCATAAAACATATCTCTCATATAAATAGAACAACCATTATTCTCGGATTTAAATGAGTAGCCATCTCGTATTAAACGAGATCCTGATACAATGTTCATGCTCAGACATGGCACTAAATAACAATTATTGAGGTTTATAACTAATCCCGTAGGTAAATGTAGAGGTAGCGTGCCGATGGCGATCACATCGACCTTGGAACCATTCCCGACGCGCATCGTCACCTCGTCCTTCTCCAGTTTCCGTTTATTCCGCAGCTCCTGTGGTGAGTTACAAATATGAGTAACGGCACCGGTATCAAATACCCAGGAGTTACTACGAGTACTGGTAAGGTACACATCAATCACATGTATATCAAATATACCTTTGGTGTTGCCGGCCTTCTTATCCGCTAAGTATTTGGGGCAGTTCCGCTTCCAGTGACCCTTCCCTTTGCCATAAAAGCACTCTGTCTCAGGCTTGGGTCCATTCTTTGACTTCTTCCCGACAGCTTGCTTGCCGGGCGCAGCAACTTCCTTGCCGTCCTTCTTGAAGTTCTTTTTACCCTTGCCCTTCTTGAACTTAGTGGTTTTATTCATCATCAACACTTGATGTTCCTTCTTGACTTCTACCTCTGCTGATTTCAGCATAGCAAATACTTCAGGAATGGTTTTTACCATCCCCTGCATATTGAAGTTCATCACAAAGCTCTTGTAGCTTGGTGGAAGCGAATGGAGGATTCTGTCAATGACCGCGTCATCCGGGAGATTAACTCCCAGCTGAGTCAAGCGGTTATGCAACCCAGACATAGTGAGTATGTCCTCACTGACAGAACTATTTTCCTCCATCTTACAGCTGAAGAACTTATCGGAGACTTCGTATCTCTCGATCCGGGCATGAGCTTGAAAAACCATTTTCAGCTCTTCGAACATCTCATATGCTCCATGTCTCTCAAAACGCTTTTGGAGCCCCGGCTCTAAGCTGTAAAGCATGCCGCACTGAACGAGGGAGTAGTCATCAGTACGTGTCTGCCAAGCGTTCATAGCGTCTTGGTTTTGTGGGACGGGTGGATCACCTAGCGGTGCTTGTAGGACATAATCTTTCTTGGCAGCTATGAGGATGATCCTCAGGTTCCGGACCCAGTCCGTATAGTTGCTGCCATCGTCTTTCAGCTTGGTTTTCTCTAGGAACGCATTGAAATTGAATACAACGTTGGCCATTTGATCTACAGGACATATTGTAAAGATTTTAGACTAAGTTCATGATAATTAAGTTCATCTAATCAAATTATTAATGAAATCCCACTTAGATAGACATCCCTCTAGTCATCTAAGTGTTACACGATCCAAGTCAACTAATCCGTGTCCGAATAACACGTGAGACGGACTAGTCATCGTCGGTGAACATCTCCATGTTGATCGTATCTTCCATACGACTCGTGTTTGACCTTTCGGTCTCTGTGTTCCGAGGCCATGTCTTCACATGCTTAGGCTCGTCAAGTTAACCCTAAGTGTTTTGCATGTGTAAAACTTCTTACACCCGTTGTATGTGAACGAAAGGATCTATCACACCCGATTAACACGTGGTGCTTCGAAGCGACGAACTGTAGCAACGATGCACAGTTAGGGGAGAACACTTCTTGAAATTGTTGTAAGGGATCATCTTATTTACTACCGTCATTTTAAGTAAACAAGATGCAAAACATGATAAACATCACATGCAATCAAATAATAATAGTGACATGATATGGCCAATATCACGTAGCTCCTTTGATCTCCATCTTGGGGCTCCATGATCATCCTTGTAGATCGTCATACTCATCGACATATAAGTCGTGATTCCTTGTACAAGAACATGATCAATCTCATACATCACATATATCATTCATCACATCCTTTTGGCCATATCACATCACATAGCATACCCTGCAAAAACAAGTTAGACGTCCTCTAATTGTTGTTTGCATGTTTTACGTGGCTGCTATGGGTTTCTAGCAAGAACGTTTCTTACCTACGCAATGACCACAACGTGATATGCCAATTGCTATTTACCCTTCATAAGGACCCTTTTCATCGAATCCGATCCGACTAAAGTAGGAGAGACAGACACCCGCTAGCCACCTTATGCAACTAGTGCATGTCAGTCGGTGGAACCTGTCTCACGTAAGAGTACGTGTAAGGTCGGTCCGGGCCGCTTCATCCCACGATGCCGCCGAATCAAGATAAGACTAGTAATGGCAAGCATATTGAACAAAATCAACGCCCACAACTACTTTGTGTTCTACTCGTGCAAGAGAACTACGCATAGACCTAGCTCATGATGCCACTGTTGGAGAACGTTGCAGAAAACAAAAATTTTCCTACTCGTTTCACCAAGATCCATCTAGGATTTCATCTAGCAACGAGTGATTAGATGCATCTACGTACCTTGTAGATCGCGAGCGGAAGCGTTCAAAGAACGGGGATGATGTAGTCGAACACGACGTGATTCAAATCACCGATGATCTTAGCACCGAACGGACGGTGCCTCCGCGTTCAACACACGTACAGAACGGATGACGTCTCCTCCTTTCTTGATCCAGCAAGGGGGGAAGAGAGGTTGATGAAGATCCAGCAACACGACGGCGTGGTGGTGGATGCAGGGCGTCACAGTAGCAGGGCTTCGCCTATACTACGAGAGAGAGACGTAACGGGGAGAGAGGAAGCACCAAAGGCTGAGGTATGAAATCCCTCCTCTCCCCCACTATATATAGGAGGGCCAAGGGGGGGTGCTGCGCAGCCTAGGAGATCCAATCTCCTAGGTGCGGCGGCCAGGGGAGGGTTTCCCTCCCCCCCAAGGCACCTCGGGGTGCCTTCCACCACTTGGACTCCTCCGTGGTGGAAACCCTAGGCGCATGGGCCTAGTAGGGCTGGTGCCCTTGGCCCATGAAGGCCAAGGCGCACCCCCTACAGCCCATGTGGCCCCCCGGGACAGGTGGCCCCACCCGGTGGGCCCCCGGGACCCCTCCGGTGGTCCCGGTACAATACCGATAACCCAGAAACTTGTCCCGATGGCCGAAATAGCACTTCCTATATATAATTGTTTACCTCTGGACCATTCTGGAACTCCTCGTGACGTCCGGGATCTCATCCGGGACTCCGAACAACATTCGGGTTACTGCATACTCATATCTTCATAACCCTAGCGTCACCGAACCTTAAGTGTGTAGACCCTACGGGTTCGGGAGACAAGCAGACATGACCGAGACGACTCTCCGGTTAATAACCAACAGCGGGATCTGGATACCCATGATGACTCCCACATGCTCCACGATGATCTCATCGGATGAACCACGATGTCGAGGATTAATCAACCCCGTATACAATTCCCTTTGTCAATCGGTATGTTACTTGCCCGAGACTCGATCGTCGGTATCCCAATACCTTGTTCAATCTCGTTACCGGCAAGTCACTTTACTCGTACCGTAATGCATGATCCCGTGATCAACCACTTGGTCACCTTGAGCTCATAATGATGATGCATTACCGAGTGGGCCCAGTGATACCTCTCCGTTATCCAGAGTGACAAATCCCAGTCTCGATCCGTGTCAACCCAACAGACACTTTCGGAGATACCTTTAATGCACCTTTATAGTCACCCAGTTATGTTGTGACGTTTGATACACCCAAAGCACTCCTACGGTATCCGGGAGTTACACGATCTCATGGTCAAAGGAAAAGATACTTGACATTGGAAAAGCTCTAGCAAACGAACTACACGATCTTTGTACTATGCTTAGGATTGGGTCTTGTCCATCACATCATTCTCCTAATGATGTGATCCCGTTATCAATGACATCCAATGTCCATAGCCAGGAAATCATGACTATCTGTTGATCAACGAGCTAGTCAACTAGAGGCTTACCAGGGACATATTTTGGTCTATGTATTCACACGTGTATTACGATTTCCGGATAATACAGTTATAGCATGAATAAAGACAATTATCATGAACAAAGAAATATAATAATAACGCTTTTATTATTGCCTCTAGGGCATATTTCCAACACCACGAGGGTGGAGGGCGCGCCTTGGGGGGGGGGGGGGGGGGGGGGGGGCCAGGCGCGCCCCCCTACCTTGTGGCCTCCTGTTAATATGCTTGACGTAGGGTCCAAGTCTCCTTAGTTGTATTCGGTGAGAAAATCACGTTCCCGAAGGTTTCATTCCGTTTGGAGTCCGTTTGATATTCTTTTTCTTCGAAACCCTAAAACAGGCAAAAAACAGCAATTCTGGGCTGGGCCTCCGGTAATAGGTTAGTCCCAAAAATAATATAAAAGTGGATAATAAAGCCCAATAATGTCCAAAACAGTAGATAATATAGCATGGAGCAATCAAAAATTATAGATACGTTGGAGACGTATCAAGCATCCCCAAGCTTAATTCCTGCTCGTCCTTGAGTAGGTAAATGATAAAAACAGAATTTTTGATGCGGAGTGCTACTTGGCATAATTTTAATGTAATTCTTCTTAATTGTGGTATGAATATTCAGATCCAAAAGATTCAAGACAAAAGTTCATATTAACATAAAAATGATAATACTTCAAGCATACTAACTAAGCAATTATGTCTTCTCAAAATAACATGGCCAAAGAAAGTTCATCCCTACAAAATCATATAGTTTAGTCATGTTTCATTTTCATCACACAAGAATGCTCTCATCATGCACAACCCCGATGACAAGCCAAGCAATTGTTTCATACTTTAGTAATCTCAAACCTATAAACTTTCACGCAATATATGAGCGCAAGCCATGGACATAGCACTATGGGTGGAATAGAATATAATGAAGGGGGTAATGTGGAGAAGACAAAAAAGGAGGAAGTCTCACATCAACGAGGCTAATCAATGGGCTATGGAGATGCCCACCGATTGATGTTAATGCAAGGAGTAGGGATTGTCATGCAACGGATGAACTAGAGCTATAAATGTATGAAAGCTCAACAAAAGAAACTAGTGGGTGTGCATCCAACTTGCTTGCTCACGAAGACCTAGGGCACTTGAGGAGGCCCATTGTTGGAATATACAAGCCAAGTTCTATAATGAAAAATCCCCACTAGTATATAAAAGTGATAACATGAGAGACTCTCTACTATGAAGATCATGGTGCTACTTTGAAGCACAAGTGTGGTAAAACGATAGTAACATTGTCCCTTCTCTCTTTTTCTCTCATTTTTTGGCCTTCTCTTTTTTATGGCCTTTCTCTCTCTTTATTTATTTATTCCTCACTTGGGACAATGCTCTAATAATGATGATCATCACACTTATATTTATTTACAACTCAATGATTACAACTCGATACTAGAACAAAGATGACTCTATATGAATGCCTCCAGCGGTGTACCGGGATATGCAATGAACCAAGAGTGACATGTATGAAAGAATTATGAATGGTGGCTTTGCCACAAATACTATGTCAACTACATGATCATGCTAAGCGATATGACAATGATGAATGTGTCATGATGAACGGAATGATGGAAAGTTGCATGGCAATATATCTCAGAATGGCTATGGAAATGCCATAATAGGTAGGTGTGGTGGCTGTTTTGAGGAAGATATAAGGAGGTTTATGTCTGAAAGAGCGTATCATATCATGGGGTTTGGATGCACCGGCGAAGTTTGCGCCAACTCTCAATGTGAGAAAGGGAAATGCACGGTACCGAAGAGGCTAGCAAGGATGGAAGGGTGAGAGTGCAAATAATCCATGGACTCAACATTAGTCATAAAGAACTCACGTACTTATTGCAAAAATCTACAAGTCATCAAAAACCTCGGCACTACGCGCATGCTCCTAGGGGGATAGATTGGTAGGAAAAGACCATCGCTCGTCCCCGACCGCCACTTATAAGGAAGACAATCAAATAACACCTCATGTTTCAAATTTGTTGCATAAAGTTTACCATACGTGCATGCTACGGGACTTGCAAACTTCAACACAACTATTTCTCAATTTCACAACTACTCAACTAGCATGACTTTGATATTATTACCTCCATATCTCAAAACAATCATCAAGCATCAAACTTTTCTTAGTATTAACACACTCATAAGAAAGTTTTATTATTAATCTTGCATACCAAGCATATTAGGATTTTAAGCAAATTACCATGCTATTAAGACTCTCAAAATAATCTAAGTGAAGCATGAGAGATCAATAGTTTCTATAAAACAAATCCATCACCGTGCTCTAAAAGATATAAGTGAAGCACTAGAGCAAAACTATATAAAGCTCAAAAGATATAAGTGAAGCACATAGAGTATTCTATCAAATTCCAAATTATGTATGACTCTCTCAAAAGGTGTGTACAGCAAGGATGATTGTGATAGACTAACAAACAAAGACTCAAATCATAAAAGACGCTCCAAGCAAAACACATATCATGTGGTGAATAAAAATATAGCTCCAAGTAAAGTTACCGATAGAAGTAGACGAAAGAGGGGATGCCTTCCGGGGCATCCCCAAGCTTTGGCTTTTAGGTGTCCTTAGATTATATTGGGGGTTCCATGGGCATACCCAAGCTTAGGCTCTTGCCACTCCTTGTTCCATAATCCATCAAATCTTTACCCAAAACTTGAAAACTTCACAACACAAAACTTAAAGTACAAAATCTCGTGAGCTCCGTTAGCAAAAGAAAACAAAAGACCACTTCAAGGTACTGTAATGAACTCATTATTTATTTAAATTGGTGTTAAACCTACTGTATTCCAACTTCTCTATGGTTTATAAACTATTTTACTAGCCATAGATTCATCAAAATAAGCAAACAACACACGAAAAACAGAATCTGTCAAAAACAGAACAGTCTGTAGTAATCAATAGCTAGCGCAAGATCTGGAACCCAAAAAATTCTAAAATAAATTTCTGGACGTGAGGAATTTATCTATTAAACATCTGCAAAAAGAATTAACTAAATATCACTCTCCAAATAAAAATTACAGCAGTTCTCGTGAGCGCTAAAGTTTCTGTTTTTTACAGCAAGTTCAACAAGACTTTCCTCAAGTCTTCCCAACGGTTCTACTTGGCACAAACACTAATTAAACACAAAAAACACAACCAAAACAGAGTCTAGATAAATTATTTATTACTAAACAGTAGCAAAAATCAAGGAATAAAAATAAATTGGGTTGCCTCCCAACAAGCGCTATCGTTTAACGCCCCTAGCTAGGCATAACAAGCAAGAATAGATCTAGGTATTGCCATCTTTGGTAGGAAATCCATAAGTGGCTCTCATGATAGATTCATATGGTAATTTTATTTTCTTTCTAGGGAAGTGTTTCATGCCCTTTTTTAATGTAAATTGAAATCTAATATTTCCTTCCTTCATATCAATAATTGCACCGACCGTTCTAAGGAAAGGTCTACCGAGAATAATAGGGCAAGAAGGATTGCAATCTATATCAAGAAAGATAAAATCTACGGGTACATAATTCCTATTTGCAACAATAAGAACATCATTAATTCTTCCCATAGGTTTCTTAATAGTGGAATCCGCAAGATGCAAGTTTAGGGAGCAATCATCAAAATCACGGAAATCTAGCAAATCACACAAAGTTTTGGGAATAGTAGAGACACTAGCACCCAAATCACACAAAGCATAAAACTCATAATCTTTAATTTTAATTTTAATAGTAGGTTCCCACTCATCATAAAGTTTTCTATGGATAGAAACTTTCAACTCAAGTTTTTCTTCATAAGATTGCATCAAGGCATCAACGGTATGTTCGGTAAAGGCTTTATTTTGACTATAAGCATGAGGAGAATTTAGCAAGGATTGTAACAAGAAAATATAATTTATTAAAGAACAATTTTCATAATTAAATTCCTTGAAATCCAATATAGTGGGTTTAGCATCATCTAGGGTTTTATTTCTTTTAATCCCACTTTTATCAATTTCGTCATCAAGATCGAAATAATCCAAATTCTTAGAATGCCTTCTAGGTAAGGGTGGACCATATTCAATTTTATCAAGATTTATATTGCAAAACAAAGATTTAATAGGAGACACATCAATAACTTTTAGATCTTCATCATTATTTTCATAGGAACTAGAAGAACACGCTTTAATAAAGGCATCTTTCATAGCACGCGTCCTAGCGGTTCTTTCCTTGCACTCATCAATGGAAATTCTCATGGCTTTGAGAGACTCATTGATATCATGCTTAGGAGGAATAGATCTAAGCTTTAAAGAATCAACATCAAGAGAAATTCTATCAACGTTCCTAGCCAAATCATCGATATTAAGCAATTTTTCTTCAATCATAGCATTAAAATTCTTTTGCGAAGAAATAAATTCTTTAATATTAGATTCAGAATCAGAGGGCATATTATTATAATTTCCATAAGAACTGTTGTAGGAATTACCATAATTATTAGAGGGATTACTAGGATAAGGCCTAGGATTGAAATTTCCTCTATACGCGTTGTTACCAAAATTGTTCCTACCAACAAAATTCACATCCATAGATTCATTATTATTCTCAATCAAAGTAGACAAGGGCATATCATTAGGATCAGAAGAAACACTCTTATTAGCAAATAATTTCATAAGTTCATCCATCTTTCCACTCAAAACATTAATTTCTTCTATCGCATGCACCTTTTTATTAGTAGATCTTTCAGTATGCCATTGAGAATAATTAACCATAATATTATCCAGGAGTTTAGTAGCTTCTCCTAAGGTGATTTCCATAAAAGTGCCTCCCGCGGCCGAATCCAAAAGATTTCTAGAAGCAAAATTCAATCCGGCATAAAATTTTTGTATAATCATCCACAAATTTAAACCATGAGTAGGGCAATTACGTATCATTAATTTCATTCTCTCCCAAGCTTGTGCAACATGTTCATGATCAAGTTACTTAAAATTCATAATATCGTTTCTAAGAGAGATGATCTTAGCGGGAGGAAAATACTTAGAGATAAAAGCATCTTTGCACTTGTTCCATGAATCAATACTATTTTTAGGCAAAGATGAAAACCAATCTTTAGCACGATCTCTAAGCGAAAAAGGAAATAGCTTCAATTTAACAATATCATTATCGACATCTTTCTTCTTTTGCATGTCACACAAATCAATGAAGCTATTAAGATGGGTAGCGGCATCTTCACTAGGAAGGCCGGAGAACGGATCTTTCATGACAAGATTCAGCAAAGCAGAATCAATTTCACAAGATTCAGCATCGGTAAGAGGAGCAATCAGACTGCTAAGGAAATCATTATTGTTGGTATTGGTGAAGTCACACAATTTAGTATTATCTTGAGCCATCGCGACAAACAAGCAATCCAACACACGAGCAAACAAAAGGCAAACGGGCAAAAAGAGGCAAATAGAGAAAGAGAGGGAGGATAGAGAGAGAGGGCGAATAAAACTGCAAGGGTGAAGTGGGGGAGAGAAAAACGAGAGGCAAATGGCAAATAATGTAATGCGGGAGATAGGGATTGTGATGGGTACTTGGTATGTTGACTTTTGCGCAGACTCCCCGGCAACAGCGCCAGAAATTCTTCTTGCTACCTCTTGAACACTGCGTTGGATTTCCCCGAAGAGGAGAGGATGATGCAGCAAAGTAGCGTAAGTATTTCCCTCAGTTTTTGAGAACCAAGGTATCAATCCAGTAGGAGGCTACACGCGAGTCCCTCGTACCTGCACAAAGAAAATAACTCCTCGCAACCAACGCGATAAGGGGTTGTCAATCCCTTCACGGTCACTTATGAGAGTGAGATCTGATAGATATGATAAGATAATATTTTTGGTATTTTTGGTATAGTGATGCAAAGTGAAAAGTAAAAGGCAAAGTAAAAAAGCAAAGCAATAATAAAGTGATGGAGATTAATATGATGAGAAAGAGACCCGAGGGCCATAGGTTTCACTAGTGGCTTCTCTCAAGAGCATAAGTATTCTACGGTGGGTGAACAAATTACTGTTGAGCAATTGACAGAATTGAGCATATTATGAGAATATCTAGGTATGATCATGTATATAGGCATCACATACGAGACAAGTAGACCGACTCCTGCCTGCATCTACTACTATTACTCCACTCATCGACCGCTATCGAGCATGCATCTAGAGTATTAAGTTAAAACAGAGTAACACCTTAAGCAAGATGACATGATGTAGAGGGATAGTTTCATGCAATATGATAAAACCCATCTTGTTATCCTCGATGGCAACCATACAATACGTGCCTTGCTGCTCCTTCTGTTGCTGGGAAAGGACACCGCGAGATCGAACCCAAAGCTAAGCACTTCTCCCATGGCAAGAAAAACCAATCTAGTAGGTCAAACCAAACTAATAATTCGAAGAGACTTGCAAAGATAACCAATCATACATAAAAGAATTCAGAGAAGATTCAAATATTATTCATAGATAGACTGGATCATTAACTCACAATTCATCGGTCTCAACAAATTCACCGCAAAAAGAAGATTATATCGAATAGATCTCCACGAGAGAGGGGGAGAACATTTTATTGAGATCCAAAAATAGAGAAGAAGCCATCTAGCTACTAACTATGGACCCGTAGGTCTGAAGTAAACTACTCACACCTCATCGGAGGGGCTTGGATGATGATGTAGAAGCCTTCTGTGATCGATTCCCCTTCCGGCGGAACTCTGGAACAGGCCTCAAGATGGGATCTCATGGATACAGAAAGTTGCGGCGGTGGAATTAGGTTTTTGGCTCCGTATCTGATCGTTTGGGGGTACGTGGGTATATATAGGAGGAAGAAGTACGTCGGTGGAGCAACAGGGGGCCCACGAGGGTGGAGGGCGCGCCTGGGGGGCAGGCGCGCCCCCTACCTCGTGGCCTCCTGTTAATTGGCTTGACGTAGGGTCCAAGTCTCCTGAGTTGTATTCGGTGAGAAAATCACGTTCCCGAAGGTTTCATTCCGTTTGGACTCCGTTTGATATTCTTTTTCTTCGAAACCCTAAAACAGGCAAAAAACAGCAATTCTGGGCAGGGCCTCCGGTTAATAGGTTAGTCCCAAAAATAATATAAAAGTGGATAATAAAGCTCAATAATGTCCAAAACAGTAGATAATATAGCATGGAGCAATCAAAAATTATAGATACGTTGGAGACGTATCATCTCCCGACTCTACCCAAAGCAAGAACACAAGCAATGGAACAACAATCAATCACGGTGCAATGCGCTAGCAACATGATGCAATACATGGCATGATATGCAAGATATGATATGCAATGCATATGGGCACTCCGGAAGGAAAATAAAGATCAAGGCATCATCTTGTCAAAACAAGTATGCCGCTGGAAAGATGAGGTGATTTCGGTCTAAATCGATATAAGGATCACCGGAAACGGATGCACGGTTTGCAAAAGACAAGCAATACAAGAATGATGCAAATCTGCGTTTAACAACATGATAGCACTTAGAATGCAACAAGAAATTAAGCTACTGCACTCGACCATAGCAATAAAGCATATGAGCATAAAGCAAACATGAAGCTTTATAAATAATGAACACTGAGCTCCTGCTAGTTCTCACTAGAAGAAGCTCAAAATAGGATGCCAAAAATGCAAATGATATCAGCTTCACAGACTTAGAGAAAATACTAGACATGTCAAAACAGCACCAGGAAGCAATGTTTAGAGCTAGCAAACAAGATGCTACAGGAACATAACATTGCAAACAAAGGCATGGCATGCTAGTACTAAACACATAGAACAAATATTCCTTACTTATCATAACTCAAAGAGGCATGGAAAAGAATGTGGCACCCATGCAAATATGGCAAGTTTTATAAACAGATTCCGACTTAAGTGGAATTTCAGGACATGGCAGAAACAGATTCATGATATCAACTTTACAAGCTCATGGCACTCACCACAAAGCATTTCATGGCATCACAAGGTAACCAACATGAATTAGACATATTCAAGAAGATAAGAATGGCAAGATCAAGCTCATAGGGTACATGGATCACTAGAAAAACACATGGTCATATTGATTAACATGTTAACAATCTGCCAGGAACAATATTTAGCAAAAGTAGAGGAAGAAAATGACATGTTACACTACTCCATAATTGCAATAAGAGGCATGGATTGATAGATCAATACCACATATACAAAACATGCTTAATGAACTATCTCAAAATGTGCATGGATCTCATGGTAGCAACAAGTTTACATGGCATCAAAATGTAATAGGAAAAGGACTTAGCAAAATCACTAAGTATCTGAAAACAGAAACATTATGAAGCCTACTTTGCATGCTTGTGCTAGTCACGACATAGATCACAAAAATGCAATGCTTGCACCCCTATAAATATGGCATTATGGAGATCATAAAACATATAGACATCATGCTCATAGGATGAACACACAAAAAGCAGCGAAAAAGACAACAAACAACATTTTATAGCACTCTTGCAACTATGATAATGGCATCAAAATGGATAGTAACATGCATGCAAATGACACTAACATGAATATCATCACGAGTGGAACATTTTGATATATCTTATCCATGATTTGGAGCACCGAGCACGGAGATGTGACATGATGAAGATGGCATAAAATACCAGGGATTACGGGACTGAGAAAATCAACCTCCTTGTTTCAGATCTAGGGTTCGCGCGATTTTAGAGGACCGCCGGAGATGTCGCCGGAGCTCGCGAGGAGAGGCGTTGCCGGAGTCGAGGGAGGCCGGAGCGGGGCCGTGGCGCTCGGGGCCGGCGCCAGAGAAGGGAGGCAACGAGGGGCGGCCGAGCTCGCTCGGTGGAGGCGGCGGGGTCGGCGTTGGCGGCGAGCGTTGGCGCCGGCGGGAGGCGGAGGCGCGCCGGCGGGGAGGCGCGGCGAGCTTGGCGGCGGAGCGCGACGACGGGGAGGCGCGGTCGGGCGGCGCGGAGACCGGGTGGCGCGGGAAGGCGCTCGGGCGGCGGCTGCGGGCGGCGGCGGCGGATCCGGGGTGCCACGTGGTGCTCTCGGAGTGGCTGGGACGCGGCAGCGGACACGTCCGTCGGTGGGATTTTTGTCCGGCAGCGCGAGGGGAGCGAGGCTAGGGTTTTATCTGTGGAAATTTCGGGGGGATGCACATATTTATAGGTGGAGGGAGCTAGGAGAGTCCAAATGAGATGCGGTTTTCGCCCACATGATCGTGATCCAACGACGGAGAACGTGGAGGTCATTTAGATGGGCTAGTGGGCTGTTTTGGAGGGGTGTTGGGATGCAATGAAATAGAGGCTTTTACGGTTACCCGGTTAACCGTTGGGGCATCAAACGACCTCCAAATGGAAAGAAATTTGACAGGCGGCCTATCGGTGATGTACCAAGGCCACTCGACAAATCTCGGCCTCTATCGAGAACGTTTTTCTCCCGCTCACGAGACAAGATTAGAGGGGTGCAACGGGGCACGAGAGAGCATAGGATTGCAAAACGGGCAACGGGGAAAATGTTTGGATGCATGAGACGAACACGAATGCAAATGAGATGCACATGATGACATGAGATGAAATGCATGACATGTACAAAATGCAAAACGAAAGGCAAAGTCCAACCACGAAGGGAAATATCATATCACATAGCTGAAAATGGCAAGAGTCGGAGTTACAAATATGGAAAGTTACATCTAGGGTGTTACAACCCATGAAGGCCCATTAACCCTCCGGGGGGTTCCGGTAACCCCACGGTACTTCGGAAAATGCCCGAACCTATCTGAAACATTTCCGGTATCCAAACATAACCTTTCAATATAGCAATCTTTATGTATCGACCATTTCGATACTCCTCGTCATGTCCGTGATCACATCCGGGACTCCGAACAACCTTCGATACATCAAATCACATAACTCACAATACATATCGTCATCGAACGTTAAGCGTGCGGACCCTACGGGTTCGAGAACTATGTAGACATGGTCGAGACTCATCTCCGGTCAATAACCAATAGTGGAACCTGGATGCTCATATTGGTTCCTACATATTCTACGAAGATCTTTATCAGTCAAACCGCATAACAACATACGTTGTTCCCTTTGTCATCGGTATGTTACTTGCCCGAGATTCGATCGTCGGTATCATCATACCTAGTTCAATCTCGTCACCGGCAAGTCTCTTTACTCGTTCCGTAATGCATCATCCCGTAACCAACTCATTAGTCACATTGCTTGCAAGGCTCATAGTGATGTGCATTACCGAGAGGGCCCAGAGATACTTCTCCGACAATCGGAGTGACAAATCCTAATCTCGATCTATGCCAACTCAACAAACATCATCGGAGACACCTGTAGAGCATCTTTATAATCACCCAGTTATGTTGTGACGTTTGATAGCACACTAAGTGTTCCTCCAGTATTCGGGAGTTGCATAATCTCATAGTCATAGGAACATGTATAAGTTATGGAGAAAGCAATAGCAATAAACTAAACGATCATAGTGCTAAGCTAACGGATAGGTCTACTCCATCACATCATTCTCTAATGACGTGATCCCGTTCATCAAATGACAACTCATGTCTATGGCTAGGAAACTTAACCATCTTTGATTAATGAGCTAGTCTAGCAGAGGCATACTAGGGACACTCTGTTTGTCTATGTATTCACACATGTACTAAGTTTCCGGTTAATGCAATTCTAGAATGAATAATAAATATTTATCATGATATAAGGAAATATAAATAATAGCTTTATTATTGCCTCTAGGGCATATTTCCTTCAGGCGACGAAAGCAGCGGTGGCTCTGGTGGATAATCCGACGGCTCGAGCACCACATCGCCTTGAGGCGGTCCCTGCTCAAGCAAGGCGGTGTCGGTAGCGGCGGATCTTCTTCCTGAGCGCCCGTCGCCCGTCGACGCAGCACCGACGATGTCGCCGACCTGTCCCGCCTGGCGCGAAGCTCCGACTGCTCCACCCCCGTCCATTAGCTACGCCAACAACCACCACCATCTGTTCCGGAAGTGGTACCCGACCACTACTGGGTCCGCGTGACCGCGCTAGCGCCAGCGCACACGAGGATGCCCGAGTCCGAGGCACGAGCAGCCCGCCGCGAGCGGCAGCGCGCGGCGGAGAGGGCGGCAGCAGGGGAAGCGTCAACCGCACGACGGTCGATCCCGATGCCGCGCTCCTCGCGTCGGTCCTGCGCCGCTCTTTCACAACGACGGAGACGAATGCGCGGCGCCTCTGCCGCAAGAATGCCAAGGCACTCCGACTCGCCATCGAGTTGTCGGAGCGCAAGGCAAGCAAGGAGGTGAAAGCGATGACGACGCACCACCGCACGCCAACGCCTACACGGAGGAGGGCCACAACCGCATCGACGACTGGAAGGGGAAGGGGCCGACGAGGAAATGGTGGTTTCCTCTGCCCTTCCCTATTGTGTTTATATTTTAACTATGTTTTTAGTAGTTTATATTTTGTTGATTGTCTTTTTATGTAGCGTTGCATGGGTTGTATAGTTTTTAGGTTTCGGATATGAGGGGCGAGGGTGTGGAAGCCAACAAATGAGACGTGTGCGCGGACGCGACCGGACGTGTCTGCGGACGATTGAGGGCATGGATTTGCTATCTCTGGATGTAGATGCTCTTAGGGTCGGCTCTGACTGGACAGTCAGGCGTCTATGTGATGGATGTTCGGACACGTGTAAACCTATGTTTGTCTTCGGTTTGTGAAATTTTAGTCGGTCGAACAGGTCTGTTGTCCGCAGATGTTTGATTCACGACATTGGATGGTTAAAATAGTCCATATCCCATTGCCATGATATTTCGTCGTGTTTTGATGCACAAGGAAAAAATGCCTTAACTCCACATGTCCTCGGAGATGGAACAAGATCCACAATCAAATATTTCTTTGGTCTGAAAATACTTGTCAGAGAAATGGATGTATCTAAATATATTTTAGTTTTAGATACAATTACCTTTATCCATTTATCCAACAAATATTTCAATATGAAGCGAATACTTTTTATTTGCGCCTCGTGTCCCCACTGAGTACCCCGTCACCGCGAGGCCGGCCGACCGCTCGTGTGGCCGTCTCCCGTCCTGTCTGACAGCACGTGAGCACGCGAGACGTGGTGTGAGCCTGGACGTCCGAGACAGAATGCGCTGAACAGATGGACGGCTACGATGGACAAACTGTTGCTTTTGGAGACGGGATCTCTGTGTGGACCGGTTGGTCGCGGAGATACGTTGTACGTGGACCTAAAGTAGAACGCCTACGTCTACGCGGGATGGATCCATCGAGCCGTTGTTTCCTGTTTGGTACCCACGTGCGGTCATGTGTCTGGACGGTTTGCCGACTCCTTCTCCGCCACATGCGATGATTAATTATGCAAATGAAGGGGCCCGTGATGCAACCACGTAAGCAGCACCCATGCTACGCCAGATCTTTTGTTTAAGTGTTTTACGGGGCTCATTATCTACTTCTCATTTCTAAATATAAGTTTTTTTTAGATCTCAATACGGCTACATACAGATGTACAACATAGTTTAGAGTGTTCATTTTGCTTCGTATATATTGTAATCTCTAAAGACTTATGTTTTCAAACGGAGTGAGTATTAGTGGGTCGATAGTGCATGCATAATAAAACATGAATAACTTTTTTTGTTGGAATGCATGGGTATTTTATGCTTTGATCGGTTAAAGGAGCGGTTTATCTCAAACGACACTTTTGACAGGATGCGCGCGAAACCTATTTCCTCCATCTTGCTCTCTTCCGTGCACGTACGTTCCAACTCTTTAGGTGCGTCGGTCGTCAGCCCAATCCTTCCGTGTTTTACTTTTACCGGTCACGAGTCACAGCGTCCAGTCAAATGCTAGCCAGTGTCAAGACGAAGACAGGAGCTAGACGCCCCACCCGCATCCGTGCGCTTTTGGGTGCACTTTCCTTCTCCTTTTTCCGCCGAGGTGTACAGATAATTCTGCCAACTCAGCCGGCTCATCACACGTCGTTGTCAGCTGGTGTGCGCTGCAGCCTCACCCTCCATGACAGCGAGTGAGGTCGCAACCATGCGGATGCCATGCGGGCTGCTCCTAGTCGGAGGGTCTCCTCGCCGCCGGGAACCCCTAGAATTTCCACCAACCACCCACAGAGTGAGTTGCTGCATCTTAATTCTTAATCAGCGCTTGTCTCTGACTGCCTGAGCCAGTGAGCAAGCACGCACGTGCATCATCATTTAATGCATGCCAAATACATCTTCGTACTCCCTCCGTTTCAAAATATAATGTTTCCTCTATTCCCGTGCTTCAACTTTGATCACAAATTTAATCAACGTGACCGACTGCAGCGGGAGCAAAAGTTATACCAGTGAATTTGTATTCAAAAGAAGTTTTCAATTATATAATTTTTTTCTCCCGCCGCAGTCGGTCTCGTTGGTTAAATTTATAGTAAAAATTGAATATTGAGAAGCGCGGGCGCACTATATTTTAGAATGAAGAGAGTATGAATTTACTTGTCCCGGAAATGAATAAAAATGAATACATCTAAAACTAAAATACATCTGAGATACATCAATTTCTTCGTCAAGTAATTGTGGATGGAGAGAGTAGACACTTGCAAGTTGCAACACATCGCTGATCATTTGTACTGTACATGCGTGATCACTGGCTACTGTGTATATATAATACTCCCTCTGTTCCAAAATAGATAGCCCAACTTTGTGCTAACTTTATACTAAAGTTAGTATAAAATTGGATCATTTATTTTGGAACGAAGGGAGTACGTGGCTTGTCCTAGTAGCGTCCAACTTGGATTTTCAAAAAAAAAAAAAACAGCTCAATTTGTAGCAGCAGTAGCAGCAGCATTTATACGTGACCGATCGATACAACCCATTGATGCTAGATTCGCTAGGCGAAGCATCCATCACATCCTGCCCCAACTTAATCGCGACACGGACGGCATCCATCCGTCGGTCTCAACGTGAGCTGGAAAAAAAGAGAGAAAATACATAAAGAACGACCGGCCGGAGGTTCCGTCCTCCTTCCCGCAGATGGTGCACGTCGCCGTCGACCCCCCGCCGCAGCTCCGCCGTGACACCTCGTTCTGTCGCGCGCTTTTGCGTCCTTTCTGCCTTCCCGTCCCGTCGCGCGCATATGCGCCGGCGACACGCCAGGCTAGGCTACGTACGGGGGTCTTGGATTCGCCTACGCGGTCGCGGTCATGCCAGGCCCGCCAACACAAGATACGGGCATCAGGGCGTGCTAGTGAGTAGTGTCGCTAGCGGCTTTGTGGTGAAATGGAACGTCGAAATTAGAAGATCATGGGATGGGATGGAAAGTAAATATGCTTTGCTTCTTTTCTTTTCTTTTTGGCGGGAAAATATGCTTGCTTTGCATCCCTGATTATGAGGAAAAGCGTGGTTCGTGTGGGATTTGTAAAAGTACGGTTGTTAGGTCCGGGCACAGTCCACTAAAGTAGCAGTCGTGTCGAGGACTAGGTAGCATAGCATCGCGAGTTTCTAAGAATAATAATATCTAGCATAGTGAGTTTTAGTTCGAATCGTGTGGGGAATACAATTCGGCTCCCGGGTGCACGTGCTCCTGCACGTGAAAATGATTTTTGAAATGTTAAAAAAATTCTAACAAAAATTCTATGTGTTCTTAGTCACATCCAAATGTTACGTGCAAATTTGTAGGTAAAAAGGTTAAGCATTTTGACATGTGCAAAAAACAAAAACAAATTAAACACCAAATGTCAACTCAAATTTGTTTTTTCACCGACAAAATATTGTTGCTTCGTTTCGCATGAAATTTGTCAAGCATGCTTGTGACACTAACACCAACATCTAATAAAAAAAGTCAGATTTGTTTTAGAACATTTAATTTTTTTGGTTTACTTTCATTTGGGAGCAAATGCTCCGGAGTCAAAACGCATGCCTCGTTTGGGGTGTCATTGTTTAGTTTATACTATATCATCCATAGTTTCTTATTAACTTCATGTAATATATTCAATATTTTATTGACTAAAGTATTAATTATTATTAGAGGATAAAGGTAGAATCAGATGTTTTATGTTTGTCGGCACAAAAACCTCCTCGTCCTCCAAAATATTGGAGAAAAATCAAGCATGAATACTTCGGCGACGTGGGAGGTGGACCGGGGTATGGGCCCACACATCTTTGGTGGGAGGGGGGTGACCCACGAGTATAGGGGATCGCAACAGTCTACGAGGGTACTGTTTCACTTAATTTGTTAATTCAACACAAAGGGAGCCAAAGAATATTTATGAACCTTAGCAGCTGAGTTGTCAATTCAACCACACGTGAGAAGTTATTTCTCTGCAGCAAAGTATTAGTAGCATAATAATATAATAGTTTTGATAGTAGCGGCAACAGTAGCAATAGTGACAGTAATAGTGATATCCTTCTTCATGACAGGATTAACACAAGGAATCTGCTACACTAAAAATCTATGCACCTGGATAGCTACAATTGTGCACTCTGTGCATATAACACTGAAGAAATGATGTTGCATTTGTTTTGGAACTACCCTTTTGCACTGCAATGTTGGGATAGTATTATTCCCCACAGGAAAAGAGGTATATCAGTTCTAGATGACATACAGCTGGCAATTCAATAACTGCTGCAAGATATAGCACTGGACATCGTGATTATGGGGTGTTGGGGGATTTGGTCTATCCAAAATGATAAAATCTTCATATTTGCTGCCCCTCACATCGGCGGATGGTGTTACTACCTTCAGGAAGAACTTTGGGTTGTGCAAATTAGAGCTAAGCACACCAAAGCTAAAAGGATTCGTGTCTGGGTAGAACAGAGCTTTCAATTTCTTGATGATGTTCCATAGAACTGGTATTTGTTGATGGTTTCTTTGTAAGACTTGATTTTGTACATATTTAATTAATGAAAATACCGTAGAACAATTGTTCTACTGTCAGCACTTCAAAAAAAAATAGTAACAGTGATAGTAGCAGTTTGTAGTATTGGAACTGTAGCAACAACAGTATTTACATACTACTTAGCAAAGACAATATGAGCAAAACGTAGGCATGAAGTAGGGATGGATATTTGGATGGACTTCATCATGTAACAGTCACAACCTAGAACGATACACAAAGCTCCAACTCGTCAATTAAATGTAGGGATGTATTCTGCATAGTCATGCAGGCTTATAATAAGAACTTGCATGACATCTTTTTTCCTACCCTCCTGTGGCAGCAGGGTCCTAATGAAAATCTAAGGGAATTAAGGCACTAGTTTTAATAGAGAGTCAGAACAAAGCATTAACACATAGTGAATACACGAAATCTCAAATTACAGTCATCCTCGAAGAGTATCCCAATTATTGTCACCTTGGGGGTCTGCGGTTCAGAACAATAACATGTGCATATAACTTGCAGATAGGATCAAGAAATCAAATATACTCATGAAAACATAAAAGGGTTTAGATCTGCAATGATGGCATTCGGGTACTAGTGATAAGCATTAAGATAGCAAACCCATGACAACATCAATCTTAGAACATAGTAGATACTACGGATCAAGCCCTAACAAATTGACTCGATTACATGACGAATCTCATCCATCTCCATCTACCTCGAGTATGCCTATGATGAAATTACTCACTCCCGGTGGTGAGCATCATCATATTGTTGATGAATAAGGATTGTTGATGATGGCGACGTCAAATTGCCCTCTCCGGAGCCCAAAACGGACTCCAGATTAGGCCTCCCCATGAAGAATAGGAGGTGGCGGCGGCTTCATATCGTAAAACGCGATGATACTTCTTCTTAGATTTTTTTTTCACGGAAGACGGTACTTGTGGACTTGGAGATAGGGCAAATGGAGCACCAAGGGGCCCACAAGCTCAGGTGGCGCACCCTAGAGGGGTGCAACACCTGCGCACCACCCGAGCATGTGGCTCTGTGCTGTCCCCCCTCCAGTAGATCTTTTCGCCAGTATTTTTTATATATTCTGAAATAATTTTTTGTAAAATCACGTCCAATTTTAAGAACTTTTATTTCTGCACAAAAACAACACCAAGGTAGTTGTGTTGAAAACAACGTCGGTCCGGATTAGTTTCATTCAAAGCATGCAAATTAGAGTTCAAAACAAGAGCAAAAGTGTTTGGAAAATTCGATACGTTGGAGACGTATCAGGGGGACAAAGGGGAGCCCTCCCATTGTTTGGCCACCACATGTGGGGCTGCCCCACTTGGGCATGGCCAAGCGGGAGCCCCTTGGAGCTTTAAAAAAAATCGGGATGACCCAGAACTGTTTCGGAGCCCTCCCAACATTTCCAGATGCTTTGTGAAGCCTTTTCTACTTCACTGTTTTTCTGGTTTTCTCCTAAACATTTTCAACGTCTCCAAAAAATTTTAGTGACTTCCTCTCAAACTCCAAACCACCTAGTACTAGCAGATCGATGATCCTTAAGCGTGTGACCATGCAGGTTTGTTGAAGTATAGACATGACCGGAACTTCTTTCGATCAATGATCAACAGCGGAACTATGGACATCCATATTGAGCCACATACCCACACAAATGATATTCATTACCGTGTTCTATTCTTTTTGCTTCACGGTATGTTACTAAACCGGAGGTGAGATTCATCGGCATCCCCGTAAATCAACAACCTATTCACTGCTAGTAAATTGTACGTGCTTTGCATGTCAGGAAATATATAATAGCATGGGAAATGCATTCTCGACATTTTAGACAGTGCCCAATGATGTCTACTATGCTCCAAGCGCAGAGTTTTGTAGGATAGCAGCAAATTCCCTCAAGTGGGTGACCTAAGATTTATCAATCCGTGGAAGCTGTAGCATGAATATGGTCTCTCTCAAACAGCCCTACAATCTAAATACAAAGATCTCTTGTGTCCCCAACACACCCAATACAATGGAAAATTGTATAGGAGCACTAGCTCGGCGAAGAGATAGTGATACAAGTGTAGTATGGATAGTAGATATAGGTTTTTGTAATATGAAATAATAAAAATAGCAAGGTAGGAAGTGATAAAAGCGAGCATAAACGGTATTGCAATGCTTGGAAACAAGGCCTAGCACTGGTACACGCCGGTGCTATACAAGGGTTTTAACCCCTTTCTACGACGACGTTCGAAACCGTCACCTAGTGAGTGTGGGCGATAGGGGGACCTTCCCACACGACCCAGAAACCGTCGGGGATATGCCCTCTTGGCACACACGCTCGGCAAAATGAGGCCATGTGCGATCGGCGAGCGACCAAATACGGTTATACGTATTGTAGTGCTAAAAAATACAATTATACAGGCGAAATCGTTTCCGGTTGTAAGTACATCCCACACAGTCAGTCCCACTAAATGTTTCCGTTCGTATATACATCCCACACAGTCACTCCAAGGAAAACGTTTGCGCAAGGTGGTGTAACGCAAACAGTTTTCAAGAGAATGTCGTGTGTGATTGTTCATTGATCCAATACGGTTTATTCCTAAAAACTGTGTGCGTTGCCTGAGGTCATCGCCCACGGTATTTTCTCAATAACCGTTTGCAATAGGAAAACCCAATTAGCAAGCTAATTGGCTAATTAGCGGGCTAATTGCCTATTATTAATAATCCATTTACTAATCTAATTGACATTCATATTAAGCACATAATATATTCCATTTCCATATTAAGGAAGTAGGATTTCATAATTGAAATACATCAGAGTATAACATGATATAGCTTCAGCACTCAGTTACCCCATTACACAACTGCACTAGCAGCAAGTTTCACATGCAACATTTAGAACCTTTCAAAATTAGCATCATAGACGGTACATAGAGAGATGCATCTCATCTGGAAAACTGCTGAAGCGGAAGGCGAATATTGAGCCTTCATTCATGTTGAAGGTCTTTGCAACTTTAGGCCAGTGCCTGTGGATGATTGACCGTCCATCCTTCGACCTCTTCAGGAACACTTCAGTATTGAACCGTGGGTGTTGTATAAAAAATTTTCTCGCCTCCTAACCACAGAGGTGGTTCGAGAGGTAATCATCAGTGAACCCTGAAAACAAGGATGTGCATAAATATCTTCTCTATATTGGAAATGGGGCAAAGGAATACAAAAGGCAAGGTATAATAGTTAGTACCATCTTGTAAACCTCATTGCTTCCCATTGTTTCCCTGCAACACATATAAGGTAGTTAGTCATCAGGTTAAGTAAGGGTCCGCATGCTATCAGTAAAATATGTTGATGATAAATAAGCACATTGCAGATTCATCAGATTAATCTAAGCCACATGGAAACCTCATTTATCCAAACCAAGCATGATCAAGAACTAGGAAATATAGCACTTGTATATGTTTCTCATGTATTAAGTGCAGCCAAAATCGATTTATTTCTCACATGGTATACAATAAAAGAATGCAGACGCAACAATTGAACATCGCATTGCAGAATTGAACCAAGCAGTTAACTAAACACCACAAAAAATGAACCAAACGTTAACTGAGCACCACATTGCACAATATAACATACTCCTAATAGAAGATCACACACTTAACCAAACCAAGCATGCTTAACAAATTGGAAATATAGCAATTGTATTTGTTTCTCATGTATTTAGTATAGCCAAATTCGATTTATTTCTCACATGGTATACAATAACAGAATGCAGCCACAACAATTGAACATCGCATTGCAGAATTTAACCAAACAGTTAACTAAACACCACAACAAATGAATCAAATGTTAACTAAGCACCACATTGCACAATATAACATACTCGTAATGGAAGATCAGACAGTTAACCAAACCAAGCATGCTTAACAACTTGGAAATATTGCACCCTAAATAATTGAACATCACATTTGCAGAATTGAACCAAGTAGTTAACTGAACACCATATTGCATGACATATAGAACATATACACTATAGCAGAATATTGCATGGTAAAAGTAGATAGCATAATTCACTAGAATTTGTTAAGGAAAAGCAGTAGCTAGCAAACTGAACATGGGTCCTTATAGTGAGCTAATAAGATAAGCTACTCCTCATTGTTAGAGATATCGAGGACGATTGGCTCCTAGGACATGGAAGAGGGCGAGGCCTCCGCATCATGGCTACCCTCGTTGTAGTGGTGAGTTGCCTGAGCCGCTCCAGGCACCAACCTACTGGCTCTTGAGATGAGGTAAGCACGTGCATGCTGAGAAAACACCTCGTAGTCTTCGTCGAAGGCACCGACAGTGGCCTCAAGAAAACGCCATGAACTGTTGTTTAAACCAGCCAACCGCATCGCGGCGTCAGCGTGCGAGGCGTCAATGGTGGCCTCGACGATGAGGTGCTCCTCCAAGATCTGGGGGTCGACACGAATGGCAGCCATCGCGACCTCATCCGCGCGTGCGGCCGCGATTTGCTTCTCCGCTACCAAATGCTCCTTGAGATCCTGGCTATACCGCGTGCACGATGGCTTAGGCCGGTGCTTTTTTGGTGGAGGGGTCAGTGATTTGGGTGGAAGGTGTCACGCTCGCGTCGGGCATGTGGGATGTGGAAGGAGGAGGAGGGTCGGGGTTGGGTGTGGATTACCTTCCTGGATAGGCGAGGCCGAGCAGCGTGAAGGAGGGTCCCCGGCGAGGAGGCGGCACTGCAAGCAAGGAGTGAAGGTTTCAACTTGGAAAGGAAGGCGGAAATAGGGGAAATGTGGCTTTTGGTAAGGGGGAGGGGGGAGGTAGATATTTCTGCAGAAGCCGAAAATTTGGAACCGCTTCAGCGAAAAAATTGGCGCGCGAAGTGTCATCAAACACGGTCCCTTATTCAGAGCAGGCTGTGGACTGTAGCCGTCGCACCTTCTCACGTAAGTCGTATGCGTACTATACTCCGACGGTGCTCCAAGATATTTTGTGCTGCATCTCACATAGTTGGTTATAATAAACTGTGTGGGGTCTACTTGATTTTTTGTCTTGATTTGAATTACATAATGGGGTCACAGTGGCCGTGGACGGTGTTTGAATTGCTAGACCTTTTTATCTGCAGTGAACATGCAACTATATGTGTGTCATAAAAGAATTGGAATTATTCAGGGTTCGTTTGGACATTTTTATGCATTAAGTGAGTTTTTAATGCATTTTTGTGCATAATTCAAATTTGAACTACATGCACATTCTCCAGTGCATATAAATTGGTTGAGAAATCAAATCCTTGTCCTTGGGTGCATGCTTAGGTCTCATGCAAGAAATGGGAACGAATGTCAAACACGCTGCAACCGTCACTCGGCCGCAAACATTGAGATACCTTGTTTTTAAATTCTAGTAAATCCAAAACTCGTCTGAAATTCATGAAACTTGTCATGCTATCACGGAGCGGCATCAACATGCCGTGGTAATTTTTTTGTCCCATTTGGGGCAGGTTTGGGTATATGCTTCTCACAAACCAGAGCTTCTCACAACAAGCATGATGGTTTCGGTAGGGAACGCCCCACCTTTGGGGGCGAAATGATATCCATTGCCTCTTATTGCTTTCAAAAAATTTCTCGTGTCAACATAGAACAACAGGAGTGTTGTGTCAGTTTTTGGGATTTTTCGGGGTTCGTTTGGACAACTTTATGCATTAACTGAGTTTTTAATGCATTTATGTGCTTAATTAAAATTTGAACTACATGCACATGCTCTAATGCATATAAATTGGTTGAAAATTCAAATCTGTGTCCTTGGTTGCATGCTTAGGTCCCATGCAAGAAATAGGAATGAATGTCAAACACCCTGCCACGGTCACTCGGCCGCAAACATTGAGATACCTCATTTTTAAATTCTAGTAAATCCAAAGCTCGTCTGAAATTCATGAAACTTGGCATGCCATCATGGAGCGGCATCAACATGCCGTGGTAATTTTTTTGTCCCATTTGGGGCAGGTTTGGGGATATGCTTCTCACAAACCAGAGCTTCTCACAAGCCGGATGGTTTCGGTAGGGAATGTTCCACCTTTGGGGATGAAACGATATCCATTGCCTCTTATTGCTTTCAAATTTTTTCTCGTGTCAACATAGAACAACAGGAGTGTTGTGTTAAGTTTTGGGATTTTTTGGGGTTCGTAATGCATTTTTATGCATTAATTGAGTTTTCAATGCATTTATGTGCATAATTCAAATTTGAACTACATGCACATGCTCTAATGCATATAAATTGGTTGAAAAATCAAATATATGTTCTTGGGTGCATGCTTAGGTCCCATGCAAGAAATGGGAATGAAGGTCAAACACCCTACCACGGTCACTCGGGCGCAAACATTGAGATACCTGGTTTTTTAAATTCTAGTAAATCAAAAGCTCGTCCAAAATTCATGAAACTTGGAATGCTATCATGGAGCGGCATTAACATGCCGTGGTAATTTTTTTGTCCCATTTGGGGCAGGTTTGGGGATATGCTTCTCACAAATCAGAGCTTCTCACAACAAGCCGGATGGTTTCAGTGGGGAACGTCCCACCTTTGGGGACGAAACAATGTCCATTGCCTCTTATTGCTTTCAAATTTTTTCTCGTGTCAACATAGACCAACAGGAGTGTTGTGTTAGTTTTTGGGATTTTTCGGGGTTCGTTTGGACATTTTTATGCATTAATTGAGTTTTGAATGCATTTATGTGCATAATTAAAATTTGAACTACATGCACATGCTATAATGCATATAAATTGGTTGAAAAATCAAATATGTGTCCTTGGGTGCATGCTTAGGTCCCATGCAAGAAATGGGATGGATGTCAAACATCCTGCCACGGTCACTCGGCCGCAAACATTGAGATACCTGGGTTTTAAATTCTAGTAAATCCAAAGCTCGTCCGAAATTCATGAAACTTGGCATGCTATCATGGAGCGGCATCAACATGTCGTGGTAATTTTTTTATCTCATTTGGGACAGGTTTGGGGATATGCTTCTCATAAACCAGAGCTTTTCACAACAAGCGTGATGGTTTCGGTGGGGAACGTCCCACCTTTGGGACGAAACAATATCCATTGCCTCTTATTGCTTTCAAAAAAATTCTCATATCAACATAGAACGACAGGAGTGTTGTGTCAATTTTTAGGATTTTTTGGGGTTCGTTTGGACATTTTTATGCATTAATTGAGTTTTTAATGCATTTATGTGCATAATTCAAATTTGAACTACATGCACATGCTCTAATGCATATAAATTGGTTGACAATTCAAATCTGTGTCCTTGGGTGCATGCTTAGGTCCCATGCAAGAAATTGGAATGAATTTCAAACACAAGGGCACCGTTGATTGCCGGCAAAACGTTGAGATACTTTGTTTTTAAATCCTACTAAATCCAAAACTCGTCTTCATGAAACTTGGCATGCTTTCATGGAATGGCACCCGACATGTTGTGGTATTTTTCATGTCCATTTTGAGAGAAGGCGCACTCGAATAACAACCAACAAAGGAATTTTGAAAAAATAGCTGCCACTTTAATATCTCAAATGGTTGTATAATTCAAATCATGTGCGTTCTATTAACCATTCACGTGACGCCATGTGTCTTCGTTTTAATAGCTATAGGAGGTGCCGTGCGGACAGCTGCTTGACCTTGACTGAACGGGAGGCATGCGAGCAGAGTCCGGTGCGCAGGCTGACCAAGAGGTGTGCAAGCTGTCCTCCAATGCGCAGGCTCATCGGGAAGCGTGCAAGCTGTACACTGCGCAGGCTCACTCGGAAGTGAGCCCTTTGACTTCCATGGCCGCCCGCCTTCCTCTCCATTAATGGCGCCCGAGCCGCTGTTTAATATGGGTGGCCTTACTATTTGCCTCCCATTCCCCTCCCTCCCGCAGACCTCCACCAACGCCATGGCGCAGTATGATCATCTGCCACTAGTCTTCAAGTTTGGTGAATTCGACTCTGAGTTGGAGGAGATAGAAAATAAGGAGGAATGGGGCCTCATGGAGATGGCCCAGAACGAGCTGGCCGCGGCGGTTGCTGCCCTCGCTCCTGTCCCAGCTCCCATCCCCGTGCCTGCGCCAGCGACCATCCCCGTAGCATTGACGGGCTGGTCGCCGAGCACTATTGCAGAGATGGAAGCCGTGGGCGTTAGCGAGGTCTCCGCGGACCCGCGCGAGCTCGTGTACATGCCAGTGCCCGTGCCCGTGCGCGCCCCTCCACTCACCGTGGCGCCGGCCCCTGTGCATTTGGCTGCACCCGCCGCGCCCGTCCTCCTACCCGTGCGCGCCCCTCCACCCACCACGGTGCCGGTCCCCATGCGTTTGGCAGCACTCGCCGCGCCCGCGCCCGTGCACGCGCCCTCCTCAGCGGCATGGGACGCTACCATCGACCGCTACCTCTCAGCGGCGTCAGTTTCCGTCCTTCTGCGCCCCGCCCGTCGATTGTGTGACGACATGATGTTTGATTTACATGTGAAGAACATTTTGTGCTACCTTGAAGACTTCAACAACGGCGTCCCAGAGGACGACAACGACAACGACGGCGCGGCACGCCGCCTCCGCCGCCGCCAGAAATAGTTTTTTGGGGTTTAATACTGTATCTCGAATTCTCAATCATATGAATATAAATTCGAAGTGTGACTGAATGAAAGATATGGTTTGAACGAACTTGCGTTTTTCTCTCTTAATGTACATACTTATCAAACGATTTTCTTCTGAAAGGAATGTCGATGGTTTTTAAATATAAAACACTCATTGCAAACGTTTTAGTTAGAACACCCGCATGCAAACTGACAGCTTCACCAGGAAGCCTAGGGAAAATGTGCCGAGCAGGATTTCTGCATCCCTTCAACGCAAACAGTTGTTTTGCATGACCCGTGTGCAACCACGTAGAAACAATTGGGTAAGATTTGCATCTGTCATTTTGGGTATGTTGCCATTTGTCAAACTGGAAAGATTGACATTTTTTTATCTAGTAACATTGCCATTTGTCAACCTTGTAACACTGCGATTTGTCAAAATATGCAGCTAAAAATCACTAGCACTATCTTTGATACGTCTCCAATGTATCTATAATTTTTGATTGCTCCATGCTATATTATCTACTGTTTTAGGCAATATTGGGCTTTATTATCCACTTTTATATTATTTTTGGGACTAACCTATTAACCGGAGGCCCAGCCCAGATTTGCCGTTTTATGCCTATTTCAGTGTTTTGAGGAAAAGGAATATCAGACGGAGTCGAAATGGAACGAAATCAACTAGAGAAGTTATTTTTGGAAGGAAACACACCTGATGGACTTGGACCCCATGTCAAGGAAGGAACGAGGTGCTCACGAGGGTGGGGGGCGCCACCCCCCTTAGGGCGCGCCCCCTGTCTCGTGGGGCCCTCGTGGCTCCCCTGACGTACATCCTGCACCCATATATACCTACGTGACCTAAAACTTCCAGAACGCAAGATAGATCGGGAGTTCCGCCGCCAGAAGCCTCCGTAGCCACCAAAAGTCAATCGGGACCCTGTTCCGGCACCCTGTCGGAGGGGGGGATCCCTCACCGGTGGCCATCTACATCATCCCGGCGCTCTCCATGACGAGGAGGGAGTAGTTCTCCCTCGGGGCTGAGGGTATGTACTAGTAGCTATGTGTTTGATCTCTCTCTCTCTCGCGCACGTTCTTGATTTGGCACTATCTTGATGTATCGCGAGCTTTGTTATTATAGTTGGATCTTATGTTTCTCCTCCCCCTCTTCTCTCTTGTAATGAATTGAGTTTTTCCCGTGAAGTAATCTTATCGGATTGAGTCTTTAAAGACTTGAGAACACTTGATGTATGTCTTGCCGTGGATATCTGTGGTGACAATGGGATACCACGTGCCACTTGATGTATGTTAAGGTGATCAACTTGCGGGTTTCGTGACATTTGGGAACCTATGCATAGGGGTTGGCACACGTTTTCGTCGTGATTCTCCGGTAGAACTTTGGGGCACTCTTTGAGGTCCTTTGTGTTGGTTGAATAGATGAATCTGAGATTGTGTGATGCATATCGTATAATCGCACCCGCGGATACTTGAGGTGACATTAGGGTTTTGGTTGATTTGTGTCTTAAGGTGTTATTCTAGTACGAACTCTAGGGCTGTTTGTGACACTTATAGGAATAGCCCAATGGATTGATTGGAAAGAATAACTTTGAGGTGGTTTCATACCCTACCATAATCTCTTCGTTCGTTCTCCGCTATTAGTGACTTTGGAGTGACTCTTTGTTGCATGTTGAGGGATAGTTATGTGATCCAATTATGTTAGTATTGTCGAGGGAACTTACACTAGCGAAAGTACGAACCCTAGGCCTTGTTTCCACGCATTGCAATACCGTTTACGCTCACTTTTATCACTTTCTACCTTGCTGTTTTTATCACTTCAGATTACAAAAACTATTATCTACTATCCATATTGCACTTGTATCACCATCTCTTCGCCAAACTAGTGCACCTATACAATTTACCATTGTATTGGGTGTGTTGGGGACACAAGAGACTCTTTGTTATTTGGTTGCGGGGTTGCTTGAGAGAGACCATCTTCATCCTATGCTTCCTACGGATTGATAAACCTTAGGTCATCCACTTGAGGGAAATTTGCTACTGTCCTACAAACCTCTGCACTTGGAGGCCCAACAACGTCTACAAGAAGAAGGTTGTGTAGTAGACATCAAGCTCTTTTCTGGCGCCGTTGCCGGGGAGGTGAGTGCTTGAAGGTATATCTTTAGATCTTGCAATCGAGTCTTTTAATTTCTTGTTTTATCACTAGTTTAGTTTATAAAAGAAAATTACAAAAAAAAATGAATTAAGTTTGTCTCACACGCTTCATCTTTTTAATATCTTTCGTGATTATGATGGAAAGGATAATTGTGCTCAAGTGCTAGAAGAAGAAATCTATGAAATGTTTGGCACTAAATATTTGAATGAGGAGCATGATTGCAATGTTGTTAGTATGAATTCCTTGAATATCCATGATGCTAATGATATGCAAAGCCACAAGCTTGGGGAAGCTATGTTTGATGAAGATGATATTTTTTTGTCCCCCAAGTTTAGATGAGCAAATTTATTATGATGAAAGCATGCCTCCTATCTATGATGATTATTGTGATGACACGTATGCTTTAAAGAATAATAATAACAATGAAACTTGTCATCTTGATCTTAATTTTCAATCACATGATAGTTATTTTGTTGAGTTTGCTCCCACTATTATTCATGAGAAGAAATTTTCTTATGTGGAGAGTAGTAAATTTTCTATGCTTATAGATCATGAAAAGAATGCTTTAGGTGCTGGTTATATTGTTGAATATTCATGATGCTACTAAAAATTATTATGAGGGAGGAACATATGCTTGTAGGAATTGCAATAATACCAAGTTTCCTCTCTATGTGCTTAAAGTTTTGAAGTTATGCTTGTTTTGCCCTCCTATGCTAGTTGATTATTTTTCCCACAAGTTGTTTGCTCACAAAATCCCTATGCATAGGAAGTATGTTAGACTTAAATGTGCTAGTCATATTCTTCATGATGCTCTCTTTATATTTCAATTCTTATCTTTTATGTGAGCATCATTGAAATCATCATGCCTAGCTAGGGGCGTTAAACGATAGCGCTTGTTGGGAGGCAACCCAATTTTATTTTAGTTCCTTGCTTTTGTTCCTGTTTACTAATAAATAATTCATACAGCCTCTGTTTAGATGTGGTTATATGATTTTAATTAGTGTTTGTGCCAAGTAGAACCTTTGGGAAGACTTTGGGAAAGTCTTGTTGATCATGCTGTCAAAAACAGAAACTTTAGCGCTCACGAGAATTGCTGCCATCATTCTTTTTGAAGATTATTAATAGATAAATTCCTCAGGTCCAGCAATTTATTTGAGAATTTTATGTGCTCCAGAAGTATACGTTTGATTCAGATTACTACAGACTGTTCTGTTTTTGATAGATTCTGTTTTGCGTGTGTTGTTTGCTTATTTTGATGAATCTATGTCTAGTAAAATAGTTTATAAACCATAGAGAAGTTGGAATACAGTAGGTTTAACACCAATATGAATTTAGAATGAGTTCATTATAGTACCTTGAAGTGGTGATTTATTTTCTATTACTAACGGAGCTTACGAGTTTTCTGTTAAGTTTTGTGTTGTGAAGTTTTCAAGTTTTGGGTAAGGATTCGATGGACTATGGAATAAGGAGTGGCAAGAGCCTAAGCTTGGGGATGCCTGAGGCACCCCAAGGTAATATTCAAGGATAGCCAAGAGCCTAAGCTTGGGGATGCCCCGGAAGGCATCCCCTCTTTTGTCTTCGTTCATCGGTAACTTTACTTGGAGCTATATTTTTATTCACCACATGATATGTGTTTTGCTTGGAGCGTTGTTTTATTTTCTTTAGGTTTGCTTTCTGTTTGAATAAAGTATCAAGATCTGAAATTATTAAATGTTAGAGAGTCTTCACATAGTTGCATAATTATTCAACTACTCATTGATCTTCACTTATATCTTTCGGAGTACTTTGTCATTTGCTCTAGTGCTTCATTTATATCTTTTAGAGCATGGTGGTAGTTTTATTTTGAAGAAATAGATGAACTCTCATGCTTCACTTATATTATTTTGAGAGTCTTAAATAGCATGGTAATTTGCTTAAAATCCTAATATGCTAGGTATTCAAGAATAATAAAATTCTCTTATGAGTGTGCTGAATACTAAGAGAAGTTTGATACTTGATGATTGTTTTGAGATATGAGGATGGTAATATTAGAGTCATGCTAGTTGAGTAGTTGTGAATTTGAGAAATACTTGTGTTAAAGTTTGTGATTCCCGTAGCATGCACGTATGGTGAACCGTTATGTGACGAAGTCGGAGCATGATTTATTTATTGATTGTCTTCCTTATGAGTGGCGGTCGGGGACGAGCGATGGTCTTTTCCTACCAATCTATCCCCCTAGGAGCATGCGCGTAATACTTTGCTTTGATGACTTCTAGATTTTTGCAATAAGTATATGAGTTCTTTATGACTAATGTTGAGTCCATGGATTATACACACTCTCACCCTTCCACCATTGCTAGCCTCTCTAGTACCGCACAACTTTCGCCGGTACCGTAAACCCACCATATACCTTCCTCAAAAAAGCCACCATACCTACCTATTATGGCATTTCCATAGCCATTCCGAGATATATTGCCATGTAACTTTCCACCATCCAGTTTATCATGACACATTCATCATTGTCATATTGCTTAGCATGATCATGTAGTTGACATAGTATTTGTGGCAGAGCCACCGTTCATAATTTTTTCATACTTGTCACTCTTGATTCATTGTCCCGGTACACCGCGGGAGGCATTCATATAGAGTCATACTTTTTTCTAGTATCGAGTTGTATCATTGAGTTGTACATAAATAAAAGTGTGATGATTATCATTCAATAGAGCATTGTCCCAAAAAAAAGAGAAAGGCCATAAAAAATAAAGGCTAAATAAAAAAATAATAAAGGCTAAAAAAAGAAAGGAAAAAAAGGACAATGTTACTATCCTTTTACCACACTTGTGCTTCAAAGTAGCACCATGATTTTCATGATAGAGAGTCTCCTATGTTGTCACTTTCATATACTAGTGGGAATCTTTCATTATAGAACTTGGCTTGTATATTCCAATGATGGGCTTCCTCAAAATGCCCTAGGTCTTCATGAGCAAGCAAGTTGGATGCACACCCACTAGTTTCTTTTGTTGAGCTTTCATACATTTATAGCTCTAGTGCATCCGTTGCATGGCAATCCCTACTCACTCACATTGATATCTATTGATGGGCATCTCCATAGCCCGTTGATACGCCTAGTTGATGTGAGACTATCTTCTCCCTTTTTGTCTTCTCCACAACCACCATTCTACTCCACCTATAGTGCTATGTCCATGGTTCACGCTCATGTATTGCGTGAAGATTGAAAAAGTTTGAGAACATCAAAAGTATGAAACAATTGCTTGGCTTGTCATCGGGGTTGTGCATGATTTAAATATTTTGTGTGGTGAAGATGGAGCATAGCCAGACTATATGATTTTGTAGGGATAGCTTTCTTTGGGCATGTTATTTCGAGAAGACATAATTGCTTAGTTAGTATGCTTGAAGTATTATTATTTTTATGTCAAAATGAACTTTTGTCTTGAATCTTTCAGATCTGAATATTCATATCACAAATAGGAAGAATTACATTAAAATTATGCCAACTAGCATTCCACATCAAAAATTATCTTTTTATCATTTACCTACTCGAGGACGAGCAGGAATTAAGCTTGGGGATGCTTGATACGTCTCCAATGTATCTATAATTTTTGATCATTTATCATTTTTATCATTTATCTACTGTTTTAGGCACTATTGGGCTTTATTATCCACTTTTATATTATTTTTGGGACTAACCTATTAACCGGAGGCCCAGCCCAGATTTGCTGTTTTATGCCTATTTCAGTGTTTTGAGGAAAAGGAATATCAGATGGAGTCGAAACGGAACGAAATCAACTGGAGAAGTTGTTTTTGGAAGGAAACACACCTGATGGACTTGGACCCCACGTCAAGGAAGGAACGAGGTGCTCACGAGGGTGGGGGCGCCCCCCTAGGGCGTCCCCCCTGTCTCGTGGGGCCCTCGTGGCTCCCCTGACGTACCTCCTGCACCCATATATACCTACGTGACCTAAAACTTCCAGAACGCAAGATAGATCAGGAGTTCCGCCGCCAGAAGCCTCCGTAGCCACCAAAAGTCAATCGGGACCCTGTTCCGGCACCCTGCCGGAGGGGGGATCCCTCACCGGTGGCCATCTACATCACCCCGACGCTCTCCATGACGAGGAGGGAGTAGTTCTCCCTTGGGGCTGAGGGTATGTACCAGTAGCTATGTGTTTGATCTCTCTCTCTCTCTCTCGCGTTCTTGATTTGGCACGATATTGATGTATCGCAAGCTTTGCTATTATAGTTGGATCTTATGTTTCTCCTCCCCCTCTTCTCTCTTGTAATGAATTGAGTTTTTCCCTTGAAGTAATCTTATCGGATTGAGTCTTTAAAGACTTGAGAACACTTGATGTATGTCTTGCCGTGGATATCTGTGGTGACAATGGGATACCACGTGCCACTTGATGTATGTTAAGGTGATCAACTTGCGGGTTTCGTGACATTTGGGAACCTATGCATAGGGGTTGGCACACGTTTTCATCGTGATTCTCCGGTAGAACTTTGGGGCACTCTTTGAGGTCCTTTGTGTTGGTTGAATAGATGAATCTGAGATTGTGTGATGCATATCGTATAATCATACCCACGGATACTTGAGGTGACATTAGGGTTTTGGTTGATTTGTGTCTTAAGGTGTTATTCTAGTACAAACTCTAGGGCTGTTTGTGACACTTATAGGAATAGCCCAATGGATTGATTGGAAAGAATAACTTTGAGGTGGTTTCGTACCCTACCATAATCTCTTCATTCGTTCTCCGCTATTAGTGACTTTGGAGTGACTCTTTGTTGCATGTTGAGGGATAGTTATGTGATCCAATTATGTTAGTATTGTCAAGGGAACTTACACTAGCGAAAGTACGAACCCTAGGACTTGTTTCCACGCATTGCAATACCGTTTACGCTTAGTTTTATCACTTGCTACCTTGCTGTTTTTATTATTTCAGATTACAAAAACTATTATCTACTATCCATATTGCACTTGTATCACCATCTCTTCGCCGAACTAGTGCACCTATACAATTTACCATTGTATTGGGTGTGTTGGGGACACAAGATACTCTTTGTTATTTGGTTGCAGGGTTGCTTGAGAGAGACCATCTTCATCCTATGTCTCCTACGGATTGATTAACCTTAGGTCATCCACTTGAGGGAAATTTGCTACTGTCCTACAAACCTCTGCACTTGGAGGCCCAACAACGTCTACAAGAAGAAGGTTGTGTAGTAGACATCAATCTTATTTTTGCAACTAAAATCACTAGCACGGTTCATATGGACACCAATAGTAGGCATGAGTTGATGGACACATATGCAAATGTACCATTGATTACATACAACAAGTCATCAACCCACAACGACAAGGATACATGTTGGATTATAGATCATTTCCAACAAAACATTCTAGTAAAGTAAAGTTTTTCTCACACGACAAATAACAAAGTGATGAAATGAACTTCAGCTCAACCACTTGTCGGTGTTGGAAATGCTTGCTTTGAACCAGAAGTGATTCTCTGGGAAGGGCCAGCTACTGTCAATCTCGAGACCAATGCAGGACTGATCATCCAGGCTGAAGCGGGGTATGTCAGGACCCATAGTGCGATGGTAGGGAAGCATAGCAATGACCTAGGTATAGATATAGTTGCTTCTCGTAAATGGTAGTAATGTTGTGTCAACAGCAGCTGGATCGCCTTTCACCATCATTGGATAGTTTTGTCCAAGGAAGAGCGAGTTTCCTCCAAGACTTTGAATACTGAACTAGGGAGAAGGTGTTGGCGCTAGTACACTAGTATCCATCCTGAATACCCTGCAACAGATGTTGGAATAGGTCCGGAGAGTGCGACCATGCGAGACAACACCTGCTTCCTTAGTAACAACAGCACTGCCCTATATACATACAAGAAGAGGTGATCCATCGGAATAAGTTGCCAGGCGCCACTGAGTATATGGGTCCTGCTCGTCCTCATGCTCGTGATCATCGGCATCGTCATCTCCCCCTTGGTTATAAAAAAATTTCAAGTATAGTGGTGGAATGTTCACAGGACCTTGGAAACACAAGAAGGTTAATTAATTAGTAAAGGGAAACTAGCTAACCCGCATGCATGTGGATGAAACAATTATAATTACGGTGGAAGACAAACGTACCGAAAGCATGATGATTCCATGCAAAAACAGTGCCACGAGTGGTGGCAGCAAACAGAAGACCCTCGTATTGAATTGCATTACAGTACTCATCTGTGTACATAAATTGATTTTTGAGCAATATCCATCGAGGCGTGGAAGTAAGGAAGGCAACAAGCTTGTCGAAGATAGCAACAACTTCATAGTTCATGTAATCCCAAGAGCGGTTGGGAACTCGACAAATTGCTATCTTTCGTAGACGACAGTTACCATGATCGTATGAACTCACGTAGATCATCTGTGTGCTCAACCTCTAGGCAGTCTGAGATTTTTGGAAGTGGAACCCGGTGACGAGTGTACACATTCACAAGTTCCCACTTGCAATTTTACCAATATAAACAACCCAATCTTCATTTGCGCCAGCCCAAGCCTTGCCCTCAAGCAATGGCATCTTAACATCACATATATCATTATCAAGCGGCATCAACTTGCACAAGGCGAGGCTTTCCTCGTCCCCGCGCCAGTCAGTAGGATCACGGCAAAGAAGATAGGGGAGATCAAACCGCTCCTAGACCCTTGGGTTGCTTGTTATGATGTTATTAGTTGAGTCAAGAATGGTCTTGAACGAACTTGCCATGCTAGCCGAGGTGATGACGTCGCATCGATCAATTAGTTCCTCCACCACATCATCTTTCAGACCGGGGCAAGAATAACGGGGTCATTTCCAGCCTGTTCCCTCCATGGAGAAGATGATCGAACAATGGCAGAAGGAAGGGTGAAAGCAAATGGAGGGAGGAAGAGCATGCGACAGTAGTTCCAAATCGAGAGGGAAAGGCGAAGAGGCGGTGGACGGTTTCCACGGTACAAGAAGAGGCTAGTGGGGAGCGAACGGTTGCCACAGAGGTCACATACTAACGACAAGGCCGAGTGAACCGCATGCCGTATATTGCACACACCTTGATCTGGCTGACCATTTCTTTTGTGTTGCCTAATCACAAATAGTTCATCAGAGTGAATCGTATGCTGTACATCGCACACACCTTCATCTGGCTGACCGTTTTTGTTCTCTTGTCTCAACACAAACAGTTCATCCGAGTGAACCGCATGCCGTATATCGCACACACCTTGATCTGGCTGACCGTTTCTTTTGTGTTGCCTAATCACAAACAGTTCATCCGAGTGAACCGTATGCTGTATATCGCACACACCTCCATCTGGCTGACCGTTTCTTTTGTTCCTCCTCATCGCAAATAGTTAATTGAACTGAACCGTATGCCCTGCATCACACACGCAACTAAAATCCGAACCGTGTTTGATGCATCCGTCATCGCAAACGTTTTGCACCTTTTTTGACGGGTTTTTTTACACCACCGTTTGTGATTATTGCATCGCACATAGTTTCGCCGGAGGGTCTATGATCTTAGTGTCGCGTTAGCAGCATCCTGCAGTAGTGTAGGGTTCAACTTTCACTAGTGCAATCTCTCAATAGAGCTAATATAATTGAAACATATAACAATCCCTCAAAGTGCGACGAAGAATCGCTCCAAAGTTCCTATCGGAGAAAGTAGGACAAAAATGTGTATCAAATTCTATGCCAGATTATCCCTGTCAACATGGGAATCTGCAAGTTCATTACCAAAACATATATCAAGTGACTCAAATATGTCACCACGGGTATCCACATGCAAGACATACATCAAGTGATCTCAAATCCAAAATATTCAATCCGGTAACAACGAAATCTCAAAGTGCAATACCCAATTCATCACAACAAGGATAGAGTGGGAAGAAAACCATATGATTCCACTATATTAACAAAGCTCATGGTACATCAAGATCTTTCCCTATAAAGATCACGTGAGATATAGAACAAACAGATAGCTACTAGTACATACCCTCATGCCTGGTGCTGAACTACTCCCTCCTCGTCATGGAGGCAGCGGGGATGCTGAAGATGGCTTCCGATGATGCCTTTCCTCCTCTAGCAGGGTGTCAGAACGGAGATCTAGATGAGATCGCTTCAGAACAGAGACTTGCAGTGGCGTAAAACTCGTCTAGGTTAACTTTTGGGGGTTTGGGATTTATAGGATTTTTCAGCATTGGATTCACGCCAGGGGGAGTCCCGAGGGACTCACAAGCTTAGGTGGCGCCCCCTAGGGGGCGCGCCAGGTGAGCTAGTGCCCTCATTGGCATCGTCTGGTCCTTCCTCGAAGCTTCATGGGTTTGTTCTTGTCTGTAAAAAATTGCTGTAAATTTTTATCGCTTTTGAACTTCGTTTTGTATGGTTTTCTGCAAAAGATATAAATAGGCAAAAACAGAAATTGGCACTGGGCACTAGATTAATATGTTAGTCAATAAAAATAATATAGAAGTGCACCAAAACCATATAAAATTATTGTAAACATGGCATGAATACTTCATAAATTATAGATATGTTGGATATGTATCGGCATCTCCAAGCTTAATTCCTCCTCGTCCTCGAGTAGGTAAATGATAAAATAAATAATTTATGAAGTGTGAATGCCAACATAGTGCATAAGTTTGATCAATGATAACTTCAATCATTTTTCCTAGCGTCACAACGACAACTCTTTCTCATAAAACTCATCATGAAAAAGTAGCAATCAATTCACATGTTATTGTTCAAACAATGCATTCTCTTGAAACTTAACATCCTATGTCTTAGTCACCAAACAATCACAATTTTTTTTGACAGAAAGACTGTAAGGGAACCTGGGTGAGTCAACAATTACAATTCAACTTATTTTCATAAAATTCTATGTAAGAGCTTCACATACTCAATTATCATATTGTCTTCTATGATTGCTAGTACTCAAAGCATATGTTTAGAACAAATACCATCCATCGAACACAGAGGAAGATATATGCTTAATGTTTTGCCTCCCAACTTACTTATCATAGAAATAATTCTTAACAATAATAACTCATGATGGAATTTATTTGACTGGATCTTTCCTCACTGCATGATGCTTGCCAAGTAGAGAAGTTTTAAGATTGGAATAAGAAGTTGACTCAACATGAAAAGTAAATAGATAGGCCCTTCGTAGAGGGAAAGTGTGGATTTGCTAATATGCCAGAGCTCATTGCTTAAAACAGATATAATTTCATTTGAGAGGTGTACTTTTCCTGTCAATGGTTTAACGACAAACTTTTCAATATCTTCAATGCTAAACACGTTAATGGTGGTTCCTGTTGGGGAAGTAACCCCGAGGTATGACCCACCCAAAGGGGGGCGGATTATACTGTTGGCGACTCAATACAAGAAAGCCCAGGTAGGTCTAAGAAGATGAAATATGAATACTGGTGGCGGCTTACAAGGTGGGCCTACTGAAGGCCCAAGGCCTGGTGGTAAAATCATGACCCGGAAGGTGTGAGCCACCATGATGGCGACTTGCCTAGCAAGGCAGGGCAACTTAGAAACTGAGTTGGTCACGTTGTGTGATCCGACTTGTACTATTGTAAGCCCAGGACCTCGACCCATGTATATAAAGGCGAGGCCCTGCGGCAGGTTAACTCAAGAAACAACGAATCGATAGCTAGGTCAAGTGATTCCGCTGCCTTGTAATCGATACTCAATCAATACAACTCGAAGCAGGACGTAGGCTTTTACCTCATTGTGAGGGGCCGAACCTAGGTAAACCTGGTGCCTTTCGTCCCACTCAACCCCTTCAAGTTAACCTACATTGTGATGGCTCCATACCCAAGTCCTTTCACAAGGGCATCTGCCATGACAAAACCACGATAGTTGGCGCCCACCGTGGGGCCAGCGCACAGTGGTTTCAATTTATTGAAGGGCTCTTTCTCAGGGGTCAAAGGATATGCCGTGGGCAGGATGACCAAAATTCGCCACGATAAGCTTTACATCGATGAGCTGGCTAGGGCCCCGAGGCTGACTCAATCGAGTACGGGTACCGGGTCCCCTTTGGCAGGATTCACGTTTTCATTGGCAAGATTGGTGAATCAGGGCCTGAGCCGAACATCTACACCAACATTGTCGAGCAGGCTCGGCACGCGTGACCCGCCAGCGTTCCACCCGGGCGGAAGCATGCTTTCGTCGGTTTCACGCAAGGCGTGGAGCTTGCGTAAGGTTCCGAATCTGGAGGGGAGACTGCCATCTATTCAGGTGATGAGTCCTCGACCAGAGAGACAGAATCTATCTATCAGCTTCAATACAACGGGCATGGGGGCTATTCCGATGGCAACAGTATTCCGGACCCCTATGAGCCACCATCCAGGGCCGCGATCTTCATGGCTGGCACAGGGCCGGCTCTCAATTCATCAACAACAATTGCCATGACATCCGGCTCAACTGCTGCTACGAAAGTTGGGGCGAGCGGCTCAGCCTGGCTGTCGGCTCAGGTTTTATCTGAACTCTTGGGCACATTAACAACCTTGTTGGCAACAGAGGTTACCGCAGCGAATCAAGTACAACATAATGCAGAGGTTGCAAAGGTGCGAGATGAGGTGGCCAAGGCCCAGGAGGATCTTAATGCGGAGAATGGCAGGATGGCGACGGAACGAGCCTTGATGGAGGCCGAGTCACAGCGGATAAGGGCAGAAGCTTTTCGCCTGAGTCTGGATCAGAATGCATCCAACACTGTTCTTTGAAGAAGACACTAAAGCCACCTGCCTTTGCAGTATGAGGGACGAAACCTTTTTAACACACCTGGGGCAGGAACAAGCAACCCACCCGGTGTAACCCGGGCTGCAGAGGCGCCATGGAGCGATGCGGCGGCTCAACCTCATTTGCCGGACCCACCTCGTATGGATCAGACCCTGCCTTGACGGGTTCCAACACCCTCTGGCCATTACTCTAACCCGATGGATAATATGATTGCTGCAGCAACACAACTGGCGGCTATTCCGGTCGAGGGTGAGTCTCCAGTTGCAGTGGAGACCCGAAACGTGGTGGAGCTTCTTCAGACAACTGTTGCATAGCAGGCGGCTTATTCATACAGTCGTGATCATGTTCATTCGACCTCTCGCCCAAGTCAAAGTTACAACCGTCGGATTGAGTCACCAGCGGTTTCTAGCAGTGAACATCCTCGTGACCCGCTACCGCCCCATGACGATAACCCACCCCGTGGGAATAACCCGCCCTTGATCATGCTCAGATAGTTGTAGACCAAGCCAGAGCTCGCGGAGAGGCGGAGGTAGCAGCAACGGCCTTACTAGGAACGTATCAGCAGCCTCCAGTCAACCTTTCGGCGTCAGTTGAAGCTGGGACGATCTCTAGGACGGTTGGAGTGTCGTGTTTGGTACCAGCTTGCGTAATGAACGTCTGCCCAAAGATTTCAAGGGCCCTCATAAGGTGCCTAATTATACAGCTGATCTCCCTCCCGAGGCTTGGATTGGCAGTTATGAACTGGCTATGAAGATGTTGGATGTCAATGATGCAGTCTGTGCTAAGTATTTTACTATGATGTTGGACGGGCTAGCCCGTACATGGTTAAAAAGCTTGCCTGCCAATTCCATCAGTTCATAGGTAGAGCTGAAGGCACAGTTCATTCAAAACTTTAAAGGTACGTGCAAGTAGCCTCTGGCGATTATTGACCTTGATAATTGTGTGCAATGCGAGGATGATTCGACCCATCATTGGATCCGCCGGGTCTCAGCTATTATCCACTCATCAATAGCATTGCAGCGGGTTCAGCGGTCCTGGTCTTGGAGAATAATTGTCACTTCACCCCTCTCAAGTAGAAGTTTGGGTGACTTAAACATCATTGTAATGACATGGGTGAGCTAATGGTGGCTCTCATTAAGTATGCAGACTCCGATAACACCAAGGACCCTAGATCGGATGATGAGAAATCAAACAAGGGCAAGAAGAATGACAATGGTAAGGGTCAGCAGCAGAATGTCACAAAGCATAATGGCAACAACCAGGGCAATAGTGGTAAGCGCAGACACCCCGATGGCGGGTCAGATCTAATGGCCAACACTGGGTATAAAGGCCAGCACCGTAATGGTAATGGAAAGTCGTCCTTTGGAGGAAAGAATTTTAATCTTGAGGCGATGTTCAATGAACCCTACCCAAAGCACAATCTGCCTGATAAGCCGGTGAGTCATGCCTGGAAGGATTGTTTTATCATGAGAGAATACAGAAATTCTGATTTTAATCAGAATCACGGTAATAATAATGGGCCGCCCGGTGGGTCAGGATCCGGTTCACAGGGACCCGGCTTTGGTGGCGGCAACTCAAATTCTAGTTCAAGGCCAGAACAATCAAGGCGGTTATAATCAACAGTCTGGTCAGGGCAACCAGCAACAGGGTAATCAGTTAGGGTATCAGAGTAACCCAAAGCAGCTTAAAGGAGGTCAATATCATGTTTTCACCACAACTCTCCGTAAACGTGATCAGAAGGTTCATAAGTGTGCAGTCAATACTATTGAGCTGGCAGTGCCTCAGTACTTGCGATGGTCAGAATATCCAATCACATGGAGTCGGGAAGATCACCCGGCCCGGGTTGAGAATCTGGGTCATCTGGCTTTGGTGGTAGCCCCTTGGGTTGGAGGTTATAAATTTACTAAAGTACTAATGGATGGTGGTAGCAGTATCAACATCCTATATTATGACACCTTTCGTAGAATGAATCTAACTGACAAGGTTCTTAAGCTGTCTTCCACAGTCTTCCATGGTGTGGTATCTGGTAAGTCGGCGTATCCTATGGGGAAAATTTCCTTGGAAGTGGCATTTGGTAATGACTATGACTACAGAGCAGAGACACTATGGTTTGAGGTGGTCAAAATCAAGAGTCTGTATCATGCTCTATTTGGCCGGCCGGCTTATGCTAAGTTTGTGGCTCGTCCTTATTATGGTTGCTTACATCTTAAGATGCCAGGGCAGAAAGGTACAATTACGGTCCATGGTGATAAAAAAATCCTTTAGAGCGTGAAGGAGATGTTGCTTATGCTGAGTCGGCCTGCGCCTCAGAAGAGCTCAAGTTTCTTAAGGATCATGTTGACCCGGCTGATATGACTCCTTTGAAGAAGCCCACCACTGAGCATGACCCCCTATTGAAATTCCAAGCTGATCATACCAAGCAGGTTGACTTTGTCCCTGGCGACTCATCTCAGCAGTTCACAGTGGGGGCTAATATGGATCCTAAATAGGAAAGCGCGCTCATCGAGTTCATCTGTGAGAATCGGGACATCTTTGCATGGAAACCTTCTGACATGCCGGGTGTACCAAGAGAATTTGCTGACCACACTCTTAATGTGGATCCTAAGTTTAAGCCGGTTAAATAATTCCTTCGTCGTTCCAATGAAGAGCGGCGTAAAGCTATTGGAGAAGAGGTGGCCCGGCTCTTAGCGGCTGGGTTCATCATTGAAGTTTTTCATCCTGAGTGGTTGGCTAACCCGGTGCTTGTACAGAAGAAGAAAGGCACCTCGCATATATGTGTCGATTATACAGATCTTAACAAGGCTTGTCCAGCTGATCCATTTTCTCTCCTCGTATTGACCAGATCATTGATGCAATGGCGGGTTGTGAAAGCCTATGTTTCCTGGACACTTATTTTGGTTATCATCAGATCAAGATGGCAGTTAAATACCAAGAGAAGACGACTTCCATTACACCTTTTGGGTCTTTCTGCTATGTTTCTATGCCTTTTGGACTCAAAAGTGCTCAGGCGACTTATCAACATTGTGTTCAGAATTCCTTTCATAATCAAATTGGGTGCAATGTGCATTCTTATGTGGATGATATTATGGTTAATTCTAGGAAGGAGACTCTCCTAGAGGATCTGAAGGAAACTTTTGATAATCTCCGGGTCTACAAGATGATGCTTAACCCGACCAAGTGTGTCTTTGGCGTGCCTGCGGGTATACTATTGGGATTTATAGTCTCAGAAAGAGGCATTGAAGATAACTCGGAGAAGAACAAATCCATCACTTCACTTGCTAAGCCGGCATGTGTCAACGATGTCCAGCGCCTGGCGGGTCGTATTGCGGCTTTGAGCCGGTTTAGCCACCTGGGAGAGAAGGCAATCCCTTTATACCAGATGATGAAGAAGAAAAATAACTTCGTATGGAGTGATGCCGCCAATGAGGCTTTTGAGGCGCTCAAGAAACAACTAGCCGAGTCGCCCGTCCTTGCTGCTCCCGTTGAGAAGGAGCCTTTGCTTTTATATGTGGCGGCTAACAGTAAGGCTATCAGTGTGGCAATAGTTGTGGAGCGCAAAGAGGTCGGTAAGGAGTACCCTATTCAACGGCCGACTTATTATGTCAGTGAGGTGTTAATTGAGTCCAAGCAATGATATCCACATTGGCAGAAGCCGGTGTATGTGGTGTTCATGGTGAGTCGCAAGTTGAAGCATTATTTTCTTGGCCATCCCATTACTATGGTCAGTTCTGCTCCTTTAGGGGACATTATTCAGAACAGAGAAGCTACAGGTGCAACCTCTTAAGCATGCGTTGGTTTTCCCTTGAAGAGGAAAGCGTGATGCAGCAAAGTAGCGTAAGTATTTCCCTCAGTTTTTGTGAACCAAGGTATCAATCTAGTAGGAGACTACACGCAAGTTGCCTAGTACCTGCACAAACAATCAAGAAACTTGCAACCAACACGATAAAGGGATTGTCAATCCCTTCACAGCCACTTGCAAAAGTGAGATCTGATAAAGATAATAAGATAAATATTTTTGGTATTTTTGTTGTATAGATTGAAAAGTAAAGATTGCAAAATAAATAGTAACTAAAATTATAGATCGGAAACTTATATGATGTAAAGTAGACCCGGGGGCCATAGGTTTCACTAGTGGCTTCTCTCAAGATAGCATATATTACGGTGGGTGAACAAATTACTGCCGAGCAATTGATAGAAAAGTAGTCATGCGAATATCTAGGCATGATCATGAACATAGGCATCACGTCCATGTCAAGTAGACCGAAACGATTCTGCATCTACTACTATTACTCCACACATCGACCTCTATCCAGCATGCATCTAGAGTATTAAGTTCATAAGAACAGAGTAACACATTAGGCAAGATGACATGATATAGAGGGATAAACTCAAGCAATATGATATAAACCCCATCTTTTTATCCTCGATGGCAACAATACAATACGTGTCGGTTCCCTTTCTGCCACTGGGATCGAGCACCACAAGATTGAATCCAAAGCTAAGCACTTCTCGCATTGCAAGAAATATCAATCTAGTAGGCCAAACCAAACTGATAATTCGAAGAGACTTGCAAAGATATCGAATCATGCATATAAGAATTTAGAGAAGAATAAAATATTGTTCATAGATAATCTTGATCATAAACCCACAATTCATCGGATCTCGGCAAACACACCGCAAAAAAGATTACATCGAATAGATCTCCAAGAACATCGAGGAGAACTTTGTATTGGGAACCAGAGAGAGAGAGAAGAAGCCATCTAGCTAATAACTATGGACCCGAAGGTTTGTGGTAAACTACTCACACATCATCGGAGAGGCTATGGTGTTGATGTAGAAGCCCTCCATGATTGAATCCCCCTCTGGCAGATCACCGAAAAAGGTCCCCAGATGGGATCTCACGGGTACAAAAGGTTGCGGCGGTGGAAAAGTGGTTTCGTGGCTCCCCTGGATGTTTTCAGGGTATAAGAGTATATATAGGCGAAAGAAGTAGGTCGGTGGAGCTCTGTAGGGCCCACAAGGGTGGGGGCACGCCTACCCCCCTGGGCGCGCCTCCCTACCTCGTGGCCGCCTCGCTGCTTCATTGACCTCCACTCCATGTCTCTTGGATTGCATTTATTCCAAAAAAGATCCTCGCAAAGGTTTCGTTCCATTTGGATCCCGTTTGATATTCCTTTTCTGCGAAACACTGAAATAAGCAAAAAACAACAATTTGCACTGGGCCTTCGGTTAATAGGTTAGTCCCAAAAATAATATAAAAGTGCATATTAAAGCCCATTAAACATCCAAAACAGATAATATAATAGCATGGAACAATAAAAAATTATAGATACGTTGGAGACGTATCAAGCATCCCCAAGCTTAATTCCTGCTCGTGCTCGAGTAGGTAAATGATATAAACAGTATTTTTGATGTGGAATGCTACCTAACATAATTTTCAATGTAATTCTATTTTTTGCGGCGTGAATGTTTAGATCCGAAAGATTCAAGACAAAATTTTAATATTGACATAAAAAATAATACTTCAAGCATGCTAACCAAGGAATCATGTCTTTTCAAAATAACATAGCCAAAGAAAGCTTATCCCTACAAAATCATATAGTTTGGCCATGCTTCATTTTCGTCACACAAAATGCTCCCATCATGCACAACCCCGATGACAAACCAAGAAATTGTTTCATACTTAGCCTTTTCAAACTCTTTCAACTTTCACGGAATATATGAGCTCGAGCCATGGACATAGCACTATGGGTGGAATAGAATATGATGATGGAGGTTGTGTGAGAAGACAAAAAAGGAGAAAGTCTCACATTGACGCGGCTAATCAACGGGCTATGGAGATGCCCATCAATTGATGTCAATGCAAGGAGTAGGGATTTCCATGCAACGGATGCACTAGAGCTATAAATATATGAAAGCTCAACAAAAGAAACTAAGTGGGTGCGCATCCAACTTGCTTGCTCATGAAGACCTAGGGCATTTTGAGGAAGCCCATCATTGGAATATACAAGCCAAGTTCTATAATGAAAAATTCCCATTAGTATATGAAAGTGAAAAATAAGAGACTCTCTATCATGAAGATCATGGTGCTGCTTTGAAGCACAAGTGTGGAAAAGGATAGTAACATTGCCCCTTCTCTCTTTTTCTCTCATTTTTTTATTTGGGCCTTTTTCTTTGTTTTTATGGACTCTTTTTTTCGTCCATAGTCTCATCCCAACTTATGGGGGAATCATAGTCTCCATCATCCTTTCCTCACATGGGACAATGCTCTAATAATGAAAACCATCACACTTTTATTTACTTACAACTCAAGAATTACATCTCGATACTTAGAAGAAAATATGACTCTATGTGATTGCCTCCGGCGGTGTACCGGGATGTGCAATGAATCAAGAGTGACATGTATGAAAGAATTATGAAGTTGGCTTTGCCACAAATACGATGTCAACTTCATGATCACGCAAAGCAATATGACAATGATGGAGCGTGTCATAATAAACGGAATGGTGGAAAGTTGCATGGCAATATATCTCAGAATGGCTATGGAAATGCCATAATAGGTAGGTATGGTGGCTGTTTTGAGGAAGATATAAGGATGCTTATGTGTGATAGAGCGTATCATATCACAGGGTTTGAATGCACCAACGAAGTTTGCACCAACTCTTGAGGTGAGAAAGGGTAATGCACGGTACTGAAGAGGCTAGCAATGATGGAAGGGTGAGAGTGCGTATAATCCATGGACTCAACATTAGTCATAAAGAACTCACATACTTATTGCAAAAATATACAAGTCATCAAAACCAAGCACTACGGGCATGCTCCTAGGGGGATAGATTGGTAGGAAAAGACCATCGCTCGTCCTCGACCGCCACACATAAGGAAAGCAATCAAAGAACACCTCATGCTTCAAATTTGTCACACAACGTTTACCATACGTGCATGCTACGGGACTTGCAAACCTCAACACAAGTATTTGTCAATTCCACAATTACTCAACTAGCACAACTCTAATATTACCATCTTTATATCTCAAAACAACTACCAAGTATCAAACTTCTCATAGTATTTAATGCACTCTACATGAAAGTTTTTATTATACCCATCCTTAATGCTTATCATATTAGAACTAATTTTATAGCCATAGCAAATTACCATGCTGTTCTAAAAGACTCTAAAAATAATATAAGTGAAGCATGAGAGATCAATAATATCTATAAAATAAAACCACCACCGTGCTCTAAAAAGGTATAAGTGAAGCACTAGAGCAAAATTATCTAGCTCAAAAGATATCAGTGAAGCACATAGAGTATTCTAATAAATTCTGATTCATGTGTGTCTCTCCCAAAAGGTGTGTACAGCAAGTATGATTGTGGTAAACTAAAAAGCAAAGACTCAAATCATACAAGCCGCTCCAAGCAAAACACATATCATGTGGTGAATAAAAATATAGCCTCAAGTAAAGTTACCGATAGACGAAGACGATAGAGGGGATGCCTTCCGGGGCATCCCCAAGCTTAGGATTTTGGTTGTCCTTGAATTTTACCTTCGGGTGCCTTGGTCATCCCCAATCTTAGGCTCTTGCCACTCCTTGTTCCAAAATCCATCAAATCTTTACCCAAAAACTTGAAAACTTCCCAACACAAAACTCAACAGATAATCTCATGAGCTCCGTTAGTATAAGAAAACAAACCACCACTTTAAGGTACTGTAATGAACTCATTTTTTATTTATATTTGTGTTAAAACTACTGTATTCCAACTTCTCTAAGGTTCATACCCCCCAATACTAGCCATAGATTCATCAAAATAAGCAAACAACACACGAAAAACAGAATATGTGAAAAACAGAACAATCTGTAGTAATCTGTAGGTTTCGAACATTTCTGTAACTCCAAAAGTTCTGAAAACATAGGAAGTCCTAAATAATTTGTATATTGATCTACTGCAGTTGCAATTGGTATTTTATCGCTCTCTGGTAAAAAATGAAAATTATTCTCATGAGCGCATACTTTCTGTTTTTTCAGCAAGATCAAACAACAATCACCCAAGAAGATCCTAAAGGCTTTACTTGGCACAAACACTAATTAAAACATAAAAAACACAATCATAACAGAGGATAGATGATTTATTTATTACTAAACAGGAACAAAAAGCAAGGAACAAAAATAAAATTGGGTTGCCTCCCAACAAGCGTTATCGTTTAACGCCCCTATCTAGGCATCTATAATTTTAATGATGCTCACATTCAAGATAGCAATTGAAACACGAAGGGAGCATCAGGAAGAATATGAAAATAACATCTAAGTATAACATGATTCCTATGCATAGGCATCTTATAGGCAAACAAATTATCAAGGCAAGCAAAAACTAGCATATGCAAGGAAGTGGAAGGGAACAATAGCAATCTCAACATAACAAGAGGTAATTTAGTAACATGAAAATTTCTACAACCATATTTTCCTCTCTCATAATAATTACATGTATGATCATAAGAAAATTGAACAATATATCTATCACAAAACATATTCTTAACACGATCCACATGTATGCAAAGTTGACACTCTTCCATAATAGTGGGATTAACATTAACTAAAGTCATGACCTCTCCAAACCCACTTTTATCAAAAACTTCATAAGATTGAACATTCTCCAAATATGTGGGATATAAAGTTGACACTCTTCCAAACCCACTTTCAATATTATTGCAAACATTATTATCAATCTCATGTTCATCATGGGGCTTAAATAAATTTTCAAGATCATAAGAAGTACTATCACCCCAATCATGATCATTGCAACAAGTAGAGGACATAACAAAACTAGCATCCCCAAGCTTAGGGTTTTGAATATTATTAGCACAATTTACATCAATAGAATTTATAATAAAATCATTGCAATCATGATTTTTATTCAAAGATATCTCATGAATCACTTTATAAAGCACTTCATCACAATTTTTAGATTCTCGGATGTGACGCCCCCGATTCAATCGTACACTAATCATGCACGCAAATGTGTACGATCAAGATCAGGGACTCACGGGAAGATATCACAACACAACTCTAGATACAAATAAAATAATACAAGCTTCATATTACAATACAGGGGCCTCAAGGGCTCGAATACAAGCTCGATACACAAGCGTCAGCGGAAGCAACAATATCGGAGTACATACATAAAGTTAGACAAGACTGCCTTAAGAAGGCAAGCACAAAAACAACAACGATCGAAAAGGCAAGGCCTCATGCCTGGGACCTCCTAAACTACTCCTGGTCGTCGGCAGTCTCCACATAGTAGCATCCGTCAGCGGTGGCTTCTAGCTCCAAGGGTCCACCATCTGGTTGCAACAACCAGAAAGAAGAAAGAAAGTGAAAAAGGGGGGAGCAGAGCAACCGTGAGTACTCATCCAAAGTACTCGCAAGCAAGGATCTACACTACATATGCATCGGTATAAATGAAATGGGTTGTATCTGTGGACTGAACTGCAGAATGCCAGAACAGAAGGGGGAAAGCCTAGCCTATCGAAGACTAGCATCTTCAAGCGTCTTGCAGCATCAGAAGAGATAAGAGTAGCATAAAGTAAAGTAGTAGTAGTGTTATCAACCTCGGCCAGAGATCCTTTCTCGACTCCCTGCGAGAAAGCATCCCAGAGCCATACTATCCAGTTATCACCTCAAGTATCCAGTTCTAGTTGTATCGATCGGGATACAACTCCAAGTGTCTGTTACCGTAGGACAGGCTATCGATAGATGTTTTTGTCCCTGCAGGGGTGCACCAACTTACCCACCACGCTCGATTAACTCCGGCCGGACACACTTTCCCGGGTCATGCCCGGCCTCGGCCAAACGATACGCCGCAACCCAACCTAGGCTTAGTAGAGAGGTCAGCACACCGGACTAAACCTATGCCCCGGGGGTCTTGGGCCATTGCCCCGGGAACTCCTGCACGTTGCGTGGGTGGCCGGTGAGCAGACCTAGCTACCTCCTTAAAAAGGCACGAGCTTACCAGTCCAACCCGGCGCGCGCCGCTCAGTCGTTGACGTCTAATAAGCTTCGGCTGATGCATACGAAGCAGAACACCCATACAATGCCCACGTGATGGTTAGTGCTATCAGGACATAGGCCCCTCGGATCAAATATCCAAATCATAGTGGATTAGGAACGCGCGGTAACGAGCAGAGACTCATGATCGACGTGACCCTGTCGCCCCGTCTCGAGTACTTGCGGCAAGGGCTAAGAATGCCCGGCCATGCCTCGTAAGTATCTCGCGGGCACCTTCCAGGTCAACCCGACTACACATCACTCGCAATTAAGCTCGCGCAAGTACCCCTCAGGGCCGACCCGTCTTTAGTAACATGGTTCAGTGTAATGTCATAGTAACCATAGTAGCTGTTTGTCTAACACCAAGGGGAACCATGAGGAACAACCCTCGGTGGATTCCACTCGATGTAATCATCAAGGTGAACGTAAGAGGAACCACCCTCGAGGTTCACACTTGAGGGGTTGGACGATAGAGTCGTATCGGAAGTGGTTCAGGAGGAAATCACCCTCGAAGACCACGACCAAATAGCCACACTATAGAGATCTCATCAGGAGTGATGTATGAGGTGTCACCCTCGGCACTCGATAGTAACTCTACAGAGTCATACAACTAGGGGGGGTGATGTGCGATGTCGGGGCCTGGACGTTGATCGAGTCATCGAACATAAAGCGGGGCAACTGGGACAAGGTGGGGGTCACTGATGGATCACTAACCAGTCTATACTAAGCAGTTTAGGGTAAGTAGGTAAGGTACAAAGAGCAGGTTACAAAAACAGGCTATGCATCAGAATAGGATCAAACAATAATAGTAGAAAATGTAATGCAAGCATGAGAGAATGGAAAGGGCGATATCGGGATTATCAAAGGGGGGGCTTGCAACCAACACGATAAAGGGATTGTCAATCCCTTCACAGCCACTTACAAAAGTGAGATCTGATAAAGATAATAAGATAAATATTTTTGGTATTTTTGTTGTATAGATTGAAAAGTAAAGATTGCAAAATAAATAGTAAACTAGAATTATAGATCAAAAACTTTTATGATGTAAAGTAGACCCGGGGGCCATAGGTTTCACTAGTGGCTTCTCTCAAGATAGCATATATTATGGTGGGTGAACAAATTACTGCCGAGCAATTGATAGAAAAGTGCATAGTTATGAGAATATCTAGGCATGATCATGAACATAGGCATCACGTCCGTGTCAAGTAGACCGAAACGATTCTGCATCTACTACTATTACTCCACACATCGACCGCAATCCAGCATGCATCTAGAGTATTAAGTTCATAAGAACAGAGTAACGCATTAGGCAAGCTAACATGATGTAGAGGGATAAACTCAAGCAATATGACATAAACCCCATCTTTTTATCATCGATGGCAACAATACAATACGTGTCGGTTCCCTTTCTGTCACTAGGATCGAGCACCACAAGATTGAACCCAGAGCTAAGCACTTCTATCATTGCAAGAAAAATCAATCTAGTAGGCCAAACCAAACTGATAATTCAAAGAGAATTGCAAAGATATCGAATCATGCATATAAGAATTCAGAGAAGAATCAAATATTGTTCATAGATAATCTTGATCATAAACCCACTATTCATCGGATCTCGTCAAACAGATCGTAAAAGAGATTACATCGAATAGATCTGCAAGAACATCGAGGAGAACTTTGTATTGAGAACCAAAGAGAGAGAGAAGAAGCCATCTAGCTAATAACTATGGACCCGAAGGTCTATGGTAAACTACTCACACATCATCGGAGAGGCTATGGTGTTGATGTAGAAGCCCTCTATGATCAAATCCCCCTCCGGCAGATCATCGAAAAAGGTCCCTAGATGGGATCTCACGGGTACAGAAGGTTGCGGCAGTGGAAAAGTCTTTTCGTTGCTCCCTTGGATGTTTTCAGGGTATAAGAGTATATATAGGCGAAAGAAGTAGGTCGGTGGTGCTCCGTGGGGCCCACGAGGGTGGGGGGCACGCCTCCCTACCTCCTAACCACCTTGTTGCTTCCTTGACCTCCACTCCAAGTCTCCTGGATTGCGTTTGTTCCAAAAAAGATCCTCGCGAAGGTTTCGTTTCGTTTGGATTCCGTTTGATATTCCTTTTCTACGAAACACTGAAATAGGCAAAAAAACAGCAATTTGCACTGGGCCTTCGGTTAATAGGTTAGTCCCAAAAATAATATAAAAGTGCATATTAAAGCCCACTAAACATCCAAAACAGATAATATAATAGCATGGAACAATAAAAAATTATAGATATGTTGGAGACGTATCAACAGGCCGGGTTTCCAAATGGGCAATTGAACTCGGACCTCATGGTCTGAAATATGTGCCAAGGACAGCCTTCAAATCTTAAGCATTGGTGGATTTTATAAATGACTGGACAGAGTTTCATACACCTAAGGAGAAGCCCGACAACACATATCGGACAATCCACTTTGATGGGTTTAGGTAGTTGGAGGGCTCGGGGGTTGGAGTTATTTTGACTTCCCCATGAGGTGACAGGTTTTGCTATGTTTTAAGGCTAAGGTTTCCTTGTACTAACAATGCAGCTTAATATGAGGCTTTACTCTATGGCCTTCTTATGGCCAAAGGGATGAATTTAAGCCGGGTCAGGTGTTTGGGCGACTCAGACCTGGTGGCTCAGCAAGTCTCAAGCCCTTGGGACTCTAAAGATCCGCTCATGGCGGCTTATCGTCGGGCGGTTGATAATATTGCTGGTCACTTCAAAGGGTATCAGGTGGACCATCTTGATCGACGAAAGAACGAGGCGGCTGATGCCTTAAGGCGGCTTGGATCTCAACGTAAGCCGCTGCCTCCCAGTGTGTTTCTTGATGTATTGCACAACCCTTCGGTTAAGTTACCATCTGAGGAGGATCTTGCTATTCCTGACCCAGAGGGGCCATTGGTGGTGGCTCTTCATGCTATTCCAGATTGGACTTTGCCTTATCTGGCTTATATGACCTGGGGCACTACAAAAAAGACACATCCGTGACATTTTGGGCTAAACGAAATTTTTTTCTGTCATACTTATGACACTTCTATGATGATAATTGTGACAAAACCCGGTATAATTATAGATGTGGTGGGCTCCTACTTCTATGACTAAAAATCATGACAGAAAATGGGCTTTTTGTCCTAGGCGGGCCGAAGACGCAGCTGCATGACATTCTTTGGGCCGTCCATGACAGAAAAAACCATGGCAGAAGCGAGGGCGAGGAAAATATCGGGGAGTTCCCGGTTACGGTGGCCGAGCGATGCGCGTTTCTCTCGTACGTACGCGCGCGTGTGCGAGGCGTTGCACTCTAACTGAACCCGAGCGAGGCGTTGGGCTCTAACTGAACCCGAACGACTGCACTGCAGGCTACGCGTTACTGAGCCCGAGCGATCGATCGATGGCTGTTAACTGAACCCGATCGAGCGATTCCTTCATTAATGCTGCTAACTGAAGTCGATCGATGCTGCCTCTGGATGAACAGTGAGCGTTGTTGGGGGGTTTGGATGAACAGTTCCCGGTGGGGGTTGGATGAACAGGAACCCATAGTAGTAGAGGCCATTGCCGCTAGATGAACAGTACCCCGATCAATCAAGCCGGTGGATGAACAAGACCCCATGGAGGGCTGGATGAACAGGACCCCATGGAGGGCTGGTTGAACAGTAGCCGGTGGAGGGCAGGACGAACAGTAGGCCATGGAGGGGTGGTTGAACAGGACCCCCATGGAGAGGGCTGGTTGAACAGTAGCTAGTGGAGGAGCGCGCGGTGGAGGCTGGATGAACAGGAGCCCGTGGATGAACAGTCATAGGTGGAGGCTGGAGGAGGTCGACAATGGATGAACAGTTGCCTGTGGAGGCTGGAGGAGGTCGTGGAGATGAACAATACCCCGTGGAGTCCCCTTTTCGGTACGCCACACCCCTCCCGATGAACGGGACCCCTGTTTCGACCGTAGCGCTCCAACACAAGTCTGTTTCCTCCGTTTGCGATACGCCACACCCCTCCCGATCAACATGACCCCGTTTTGACCATAGGAGGTCCAAGAGAAGTCCGTTTCCTCCATTTTGCGGTACGCTAGACCCCTCCCGATGAACATGATCCTGTTTCCACCGTGGCCGGTCGAACACAAGGCCATTTTCTCCGTTCTGCGGTACGCCAGGCCTCGTTTCCATCGCCTGTTCCGTCCTAGCCGGTTGGCTCCCGATGAATAGCACGCATTCCGTTGCCTCCCCATGAACACGACGGCGACGCAGTTTCTCTGTTCGGACCCAGCCACTGCCATGTACATGAGCCCTGGCCGTACGTATACGCGAGTAGGCATTCGAGACCCCGCCCATATGTACGTATGTTGTCGTATTTACTTTCTTGCACCCTGGCTGCTGTACGTATGTGTACATGCTACGTGTGCGCCTCTACTACCACACGTGAGCGCCTCTACTACCACACGTGCCCTTCCTTACACGGCCATGGTTCATCGCTGCCGCCTGCAGACAGACCGATCGACCAGTATGTACGTACACGTTCGCGACCAGAATGACAACGCTACGTACGCTTCGACCGGGTGGGTCCCGACTATCAGGCACTTCCTTGCGTGCCAAATGCAGCTAGTGGGTCCCAGCAGTCAGGGGGGCGAATCATTTTTTTGCCCGTAATATGGACGCACTTCCTTGCATACGAAGATGTAGCTAGTGGGTCCTAGCAGTCACGGCGGAAACGTTTTTTTCGTGAAATACGGTGGCCTGTCCGGTGGGTCCCTGCTATCAGGTGGAGGAATCATTATTTTCCGCGTAATAAGGAGGCACTTCCTTGCTGCGGCCGTGGACCCAGCTGTCAGCCTCTCCATGTACAGTACTCTTCTGATGGAAGTCGTTCCTTGACCACGCTGACCACGCCACGCCGAGAGCACTAGGGCGGTGGATGATGGCGAGGCCTAGGAAGGGGACGACGTGGAGCCGGGGAAGATGCGACAGTGGATGTCCACGCGGAGAGGAGTACGAGGGTTCACTAGTTCGGCTTCGGTGTGAGGCTGTCGTCGCCGCAGATTAACAGGGGGTGTGGGTGAGTGGAGGGATGGCCTGGCCAGCGGTGGGAGTAGTAGGGGGCGGTGAGGCCTCCGCGGCAGCACAACCGGCCACGGGAGGCAGGAGCAGGCGGCATGACTGGCGCTGCTTTGGGCGGATGGAGTGAGAAGACCAGAGGTTGAAGAAGCAATACGGCCGTTGGATGGACATCGTACGGTCATTGGAGCTACAATCGTTCATATTGACTAAGTTGACAAGCCCTCCGTCCCTTTCATCTTAGTAGGCCCACAAGTCAGCCTCCCACAATGGTGGGTCCCAGCTAGCAGGGGGAGTATTCATTTTTTTGTGCGTAATAAGGAGGCACTTCCTTGTGTGCGAAGATATAGCTGGTGGGTCCGAGCCGAGAGCAGGGGGAACGTTTTTTTCAAGAAATACAGAGGCCCTTTTGGTGGGTCCCAGCTATCAGGTGGAGGAATCATTATTTTGCGCATAATAAGGAGTCATTTCCTTGTGTGGACCCCTACTATCAGCGTCTTCCGATGGCTGTTGTTTGTTGACCATGTTGACCTCGCCACGCTGAGAGCACAAACGCGGTGGACGAGGGCGAGGCCCAGGAAGGGAACGACCCGGAGCCAGCGAAGCCACTGCAGCGGATGCCCACGCTCAGAGGTGTATGAGCGATGACTGGTCGGCTGCGAGGTGAGGCTGGCGTCGTCGGAAAATAACAAGATGTGCGGGTGTGTAGAGGGATGGCCTGGTGGCAGCACAGCCAGCCACGGGGGGAGCGAACAGGCAGTCCCACCGGCGCTGGTGTAACGCCCTCGATGCGGCTATATCTCCCACATGTCGAAGCACGACTTAGAGGCATAACCGCATTGAAAGCAATGTCGCAAGTGAGGTAATCTTCGCAAACAACCCATATAATACAATAGGGGAAAAGATACATAGTTGGCTTACAATCGCCACTTCACACAATTACATGAATAAAGCATTACATCATCCAAATACAATCAAGGCCCGACTACGGAGCCAAAATAAAAGAAGAACCCCAAATGCGACAAAGGTCCCCGATCGACCGCAACTGGGCTCCACTACTGATCAACTAGAACGAAACAACATAAAGGACAAGATCTTCATAGAGCTCCTCCATGAGCTTGGTTGCGTCATCTGCACGGACTCATCGGCACCTGCAAGCTGGTTTTGGAAGTATCTGTGAGCCACAGGGACTCAGCAATCTCGCACCCTCGCGATCAAGACTATTTAAGCTTATGGGTAAGGTAAAGGTATGAGGTGGAGCTGCAGCAAGCGACTAGCATATATGGTGGCTAACATACGCAAATGAGAGCGAGAAGAGAAGGCAAAGCACGTTCGAGAAAGTATGATCAAGAAGTGATCCTAAACAACCTACGTCAAGCATAACTCCAACAACCGTGTTCACTTCCCGGACTCCGCCGGAAAGAGACCATCACGGTGACACACGCTGTTGATTCATTTTAATTAAGGTCAAGTTCAGGTTATCTACAACCGGACATTAACAAATTCCCATCTGCCCATAACCGCGGGCACGGCTTTCGAAAGTTCAAATCCCTGCAGGGGAGTCCCAACTTAGCCCATGACAAGCTCTCACGGTCAACGAAGGAATAGACCTCCTCCCGAGACATTCCGATCAGACTCGGTATCCCGGTTCTACAAGACATTTCGACAGGGTAAAACTAAACTAGCAACACCGCCCGAATGTGTCGACAAATCCCGATAGGAGCTGCACATATCTCTTTCTCAGGGCACACTCAGATGAGCCAGACGTCGGGTAGGCCAGCCCAGAGTTGCCCCTGGTAGCCCCGGACATCGCTCAGTTGGACCAACACTCAGAGGAGCACTGGCCGGGGGGGGGGGGGTAAAATAATGATGACCCTCAGGAGCGCGACTCCCAAGGGGAAAGAAAAGGCTAGGTGGCAAAAGGTAAAACCAATGTTGGGCATTGCTGGAAGAGCTTTACTTAAGGCGAACTGTCAAGGGGTTCCCATAAGAACACAAAATCCGGGAACATAACACCGATATGACGGAAACTAGGGCGGCAAGAGTGGAACAAAACACCAGGCATAAGGCCGAGCCTTCCACCCTTTACCAAGTATATAGATGCATTAATTAAATAAGCTATATTGTGATATCCCAACAAGTAAGCATATTCCAATAAGGAACAACATCTCCATGTTCCAACAAGGAACAAACTTCAATCTTCACTTGCAACTAACAACGCTATAAGAGGGGATGAGCAAAGCGGTAACATAGCCAAACAACGGTTTGCTAGGACAAGGTGGGTTAGAGGCTTGGTTCAACAATATGGGAGGCATGATAAGCAAGTGGTAGGTATCGCAGCATAGGCATAGCAAAAGAGCGAGCATCTAGCCAAGCAAAGATAGTAGTGATTCCGAGGGTATGGTCATCTTGCCTGAAATCCCGCAAGGAAGAAGAACGAGTCCATGAAGAAGACAAACGGACGTAGTCGAACGAATGTGTCGACAAATCCCGATAGGAGCTACACATATCTCTTTCTCAGGGCACACTCAGATGAGCCAGATGTCGGGTAGGCCAGCCCAGAGTTTCCCCTGGTAGCCCCGGACATCGCTCAGTTGGACCAACACTCAGAGGAGCACTGGCCCCGGGGGGGGGGGGGTAAAATAGTGATGACCCTCAGGAGCGCGACTCCCAAGGGGAAAGAAAAGGCTAGGTGGCAAAAGGTAAAACCAATGTTGGGCATTGCTGGAAGAGCTTTACTTAAGGCGAACTGTCAAGGGGTTTCCATAATAGCCCAACCGCGTAAGGAACGCAAAATCGGGGAACATAACACCGATATGACGGAAACTAGGGCGGCAAGAGTGGAACAAAACACCAGGCATAAGGCCGAGCCTTCCACCCTTTACCAAGTATACAGATGCATTAATTAAATAAGATATATTGTGATATCCCAACAAGTAAGCATATTCCAATAAGGAACAACATCTCCATGTTCCAACAAGGAACAAACTTCAATCTTCACCTGCAACAAACAACGGTATAAGAGGGGCTGAGCAAAGCGGTAACATAGCCAAACAACGGTTTGCTAGGACAAGGTGGGTTAGAGGCTTGGTTCAACAATATGGGAGGCATGATAAGCAAGTGGTAGGTATCGTAGCATAGGCATAGCAAAAGAGCGAGCATCTAGCCAAGAAAAGATAGTAGTGATTCCGAGGGTATGGTCATCTTGCCTGAAATCCCGCAAGGAAGAAGAACGAGTCCATGAAGAAGACAAACGGACTTAGTCGAACGAATCCTCACAACACAACGTTATCGGAACCAACCCGAAGAAGCAACACCGGAAAGAAGAAAACAACATAGTGAACAACCACCACATAGACATGGCATGATGCACAACCAAGTATGATGCATGTCCGGTTTAATGATAAATGACATGGCGAAAAGCACAAGCAATACTACAAATTAAGTGGAGCTCAATATGCAACTCCATTGCATATTGACGAAACACCACATGACTTATTTAGTTCGATCTCGTTTATGTACCCAACAAGATTAAATGTTGTTAGCATGGCAAGAGATGAAGCAAATGAAAACTACCTATCTAGTCAAGGTTAAATGAGGCCGGAAACAACGAACAACAATTTACAGAAACTCCTCATATGCATATTTTAAAGTTTGGTACTGTTCTGCCCTAAACAATATTTTAGAGTTTTTAAGCATGCAAAGTGAAGCCACCATATTAAACTAGGCATTTTTCCACCCCACTTACATATAAAGTTTATTAAAATCCGAGCTACGGTTATTTAGTTATGGATTAAATCATTTTAGCAAGTTATTTAAGCAAATTTAAATAAACAACATTTTAAACATAGATTAAAGTTGCATATTAATAAACTAGACAAAATTCTAAGCAACTTTCATATATAATTCATTTTAATCCGATGCACCAATTGTGAGTTATTATATGCATGATCCACAAGGGCATTTCTGCAAAACTGGCAAACTCTGGATAAATAGGAAAATCCCAGGCGCTGAAAAAAAACATCACGGGCCGAATCCTAGAACAGGAGCATGGGCGCGGAATAGCATGTTGCGCCCAGTGCGATGTATAGGTGGGGGCAGCTCACCATGGGCTTCGGCCCAGCTGGAAGCAGAGGAGGCCGGCGATAGCGTTTGTGGGCCTCGTGCCATGCGCTGGGCCGGATGAAGCTGGGGCGGCGCTGGGCCTTGGCGCCTGTCGATGGAGGCGGCCCAGTTCGGTGGATCTGGAGGCCGGCTGGCTTGGCGCTGGGCCTTGGCTCGCTGCGGCTGGATCCTGGGCCGCGCAAGCGAGGCAGCAGCTCGGGCGGAGTCAACGGGCGCGCAGCGGCGCAGCACCGCGATGCAGAGGATGCAGGCACGCGCTCGTCTCCATGGCTCGAACAGAAGGAGAGGCCGCGCTGCTCCTGCGGCTGACGACGAGGGGATGGCGGCGCTGGAAGGCAGGTCAGGTGCACGGCGGGGAGGGCGTGGTCAACGCGGTCGAGCGGGACAGGCTCGGTTCCGCGCACAGCCCGATGCAGGGAAGAAAGGCGACGCGGCAGGAGCTCGCTGGACTCGGATGAACGGCAACCGGAGCGAGCGGAGGTCGGGGACGACGAATCCACGCCGGAGCTGGGCAGATCCGGCCCCGGGGATCCCATTCCCGGCGATGGATGGAGCTCGGGGAGGCGACGCCCCATGGCGGCGGCTGGAGCCTGCGGGAGAGAGAGAGAACATGAGGGGGGAGGAGAGGGAGAACCAGAGGCAGGAGGAGAGGGACAAGGCGGCGCCTGGAGGTAGCAGGGGGGCTGCGGCGGCGAGCTTGACAGGGAGGTGACCTTCGGCGGCACGTGAATGGCGGGGACGTGAGGATCCGGGCAGCGAGGCGACAGGGAGCTTCCCTCCCTGGCTCACGATGAGGGGAAACAGGGGCTCTGCGTGGGCTGGATTGGATCGAGGGAAAAGAAGCTGGTTGGTGCAGGGGGGAATGAGAGGATCCCAAGGTGGGGAATGAGTGCGGCGGCGGCGGCTGGGAGGATCCCTAGGAATTAGGGATTTGGTCTAGGTTAGGCTAATATATATAGCAAGTGGGTTGACTTAGGGGTATATCGTCCCCCCGATCGCAAACGAACGATCGCGAATAAAATAGGTAGGAAGTCCAAATAAGAAAACGGAGACGTTTTGTAGACGTTTGGAGATGATCCGGACACAACGGTAGCGACAACCCGAGTCGGGTCCGGGACAGCTTTCTGGCGCGCGCGAGGAGGGTCGCGGGCTGACGAGAGAGGTTAGGTAGGCCCTGGCGGTGAGTAGTGGGCTGTGTAGACGGTCTCGAGCTGAGAGAAGAGAAGAGAGGGAGGCCCGGCGGCTATTTCCAGAGACCGAAAACGTCCGACGTTAGACCGGCTACTATTGCCGCTATATTTATCCGTTGGGGCGTCAAACGGACTCTGAATGCGATGGAACTTGGCAGGCGGTCTACTGACAGCAAAACAACATTGCATGCCAACTTTCAACCCATTCCGAGAACATTTTCCGGCCACTTATAAAATAATATTTCGGACGTGCCGCGGGTGCGTGCAAGTGTGTCTGGGCTCAGAACGGACAACAGAGAGAACGAGGAGGCCGGGACGCATGCAAGTTTTGAAAACATGATGATGCAATGCACATGATGACATGACAAGAAGCAACACGCAAGCGAATGACATGGCAACGACGGCGAATAACTGGACGACAACTGGCACATCGGTCTCGGGGCGTTACAGCTGGTTTGGGCGGCTGGAGCAGGAAGATCAGAGATTGAAGAAGCACGGCGGCTGTTGGATGGACATCCAACAGTCACTGCTCTGTGTTGACTAAGTTGACAAAGCCTTGCGTACACGTCAAAAAGAAATTTAGGACAGCGTCATCGTCAACCTAGTAGGCCCAGAAGTCAGCCTCCAAATCTATGGAAAACAACATACATCCCATTAGCCATTATTTTCAATAATTTACAAGCCATTTGCTAATTCTTAAGTATATTTGAAGCCCATATTCTTTTTATTACCATTACAGACCATATATTCTAAGCACTGCTAAAAAAATCAATGAAATTTTTCATATTTCGGTGGGGTCCGAACTCTTTTAATCACGAAATTTCAAGCCGCGTTAAAATTATTATTTTTAAAATTATATCAAAATAAAATTCAAAAAACAATTCTTCGCAAAAAAATGAATGAAATTTAAAATCTTAACTAGCAATATGCCCGTGCGTTGCACAGAACATGAAGATGCATTTGTATGAGTAGTTTATCTTGTGGGAGAAAAGACGATCTTTTAATGTAATTGCCAGTTGGCTTTGGTTTTTATAAGAGTAGAGAGTAGAGAAATCCAGAAAAAATGATATTTTAATGTAATTGCCGGTTGGCTTTGGTTTTAAAATTTACAACCCATTTCTTACAACTTATAGCCCATTTTCTAGGGAAGCCCATTTCTTACTACTATACATCCCTCCCTCCTCGTCTTGAGAGATTTGCTGCCCAGCAGGGCTGAGAAAAGCAAGTAGACCTCGGTTTTGGTGTTCTCCAAAAAAAAGAACTGGGCTAGCCATTTTCAAAAAGAAAAAAGATATCAACTGGGATCGTCATGTGCTTAAATAAAAGCGTAAGCGTGGGCTAGACGGGCCACAGCCCTTGCACAACGCGCAGTTGAGCTCCGTCTCTGAAACTAAAAAAACAACTGGGCGAGCTGCTGGGTCCTTGGTGTTATCCGCTCGTTGTGTAATTTTAACAAATCCGCTACCGCGCCGGCCTATGCATCGCCGATGTGAGATGAGACGTCGATAACTTGTCCTGGCGACATGCTGCCGTTGGTGGACTCCGCGTCCCCCTTGCTGAAGTCGACTGCGTCCTCATCCTCATCGTCAGCGCTGCCCTCAAGGTTGTAGTACTCGTAGTAGTGGCTGCGCTAGAGCTCGCGTTGGTACTCCACCACCGTTACCTCGATGGATAGACTCTTCTCTACCTCGACCTCGGCCACGCGCAATTCCTCCTCCTGACGCTCCTCGATCTCTGCCGCCTCCTGCATCTCCAGCTCCCGCTCGGCGACCTCATGAGGAAGCACGTGCTCCACGGACACCGCCGCCTTTTCAGACGTGGGTTGCATGCTGGAGTTCGAGGTGGTCTGGAATATCTTGGCGTGTGCATCCTCGATCTTGGCGTGGATGGCCTCGACCCGGGCCAGGGTGACATCAGCGGCACGGACAGCAGCTCGAGTGCTCTCGGTGTTTGCAGCCGCCGTTGCAGCAGCAGCTGCAGCCATCTCGGTTGCCACGGCTGCCCTGTCGGCTGCTGCTACCTCTTTTAGCACTGTGTTGGTTTTCCCCGAAGAGGAAGGGATGATGCAGTAAAGTAGCATAAGTATTTCCCTTAGTTTTTGAGAACCAAGGTATCAACCCAGTAGGAGGCTACGCGCGAGTCCCTTGCACCTGCACAAAACAAATAAATCCTCGCAACCAATGCAGATAGGGGTTGTCAATCCCTATAGGGCCACTTACGAGAGTGAGATCTGATAGATATGATAAAGATAATATTTTTGGTATTTTTATGATAAAGATGCAAAGTAAAATAAAGGCAAAGTAAATAGCAAAGTAGTAGGAGAACAATATGATAAAGATAGACCCGGGGGCCATAGGTTTCACTAGTGGCTTCTCTCAAGAGCATAAGTATTCTACAGTGGGTGAACAAATTACTGTTGAGCAATTGATAGAATTGAGCATAATTATGAGAATATGTAGGCATGATCATGTATATAGGCATCACGTCCGAGACAAGTAGACCGACTCCTGCCTGCATCTACTACTATTACTCCACTCATCGACCGCTATCCAGCATGCATCTAGAGTATTAAGTTAAAAACAGAGTAACGCCTTAAGCAAGATGATATGATGTAGAGGGATAGACTCATGCAATATGAAGAAAACCCCATCTTGTTATCCTCGATGGCAACAATACAATACGTGCCTTGCTGCCCTTACTGTCATCGGGAAAGGACACCGCAAGATTGAACCCAAAGCTAAGCACTTCACCCATTGCAAGAAAGATCAATCTAGTAGGCCAAACCAAACTAATAATTCGAAGAGACTTGCAAAGATAAGCAATAATTCGAAGAGACTTGCAAAGATAACCAATCATACATAAAAGAATTCAGAGAAGATTCAAATATTATTCATAGATAGACTTGATCATAAACCCACAATTCATCGGTCTCAACAAACACACCGCAAAAAGAAGATTACATCGAATAGATCTCCACAAATATTAGTCATCGCGCGCCCCTACCTCGTGGCCTCCTGTTACGTGCCTTGACATAGGGTCAAAGTCTCCTGAGTTGTATTCGGTGAGAAAATCATGTTCCCGAAGGTTTCATTCCGTTTGGACTCCGTTTGATATTCCTTTTTTTCGAAACCCTAAAACAGGCCAAAAACAGCAATTCTGGGCTAGGCCTCCGGTTAATAGCTTAGTCCCAAAAATAATATAAAAGTGGATAATAAAGCCCAATAATGTCCAAAACAGTAGATAATATAGCATGGAGCAATCAAAAATTATAGATACGTTGGAGACGTATCAAGCATCCCCAAGCTTAATTCCTGCTCGTCCTCGAGTAGGTAAATGATAAAAACAGAATTTTTGATGCGGAGTGCTACTTGGCGTAATTTTAATGTAATTTTTCTTAATTGTGGTATGAATATTCAGATCCGAAAGATTCAAGACAAAAGTTCATATTGACATAAAAATGATAATACTTCAAGCATACTAGCTAAGCAATTATGTCTTCTCAAAATAACATGGCCAAAGAAAGTTCATCCCTACAAAATCATATGGTTTAGTCATGTTTCATTTTCGTCACACAAGAATGCTATCATCATGCACAACCCCGATGACAAGCCAAGCAATTGTTTCATACTTTAGTAATCTCAAACCTATAAACTTTCACGCAATATATGAGCGCGAGCCATGGACATAACACTATAGGTGGAATAGAATATAATGAGGGGGGTTATGTGGAGAAGACAAAAAAGGAGGAAGTCTCACATCAACGAGGCTAATCAATGGGCTATGGAGATGCCCACCGATTGATGTTAATGCAAGGAGTAGGGATTGTCATGCAACGGATGCACTAGAGCTATAAATGTATGAAAGCTCGACAAAAGAAACTAGTGGGTGTGCATCCAACTTGCTTGCTCACGAAGACCTAGGGCACTTGAGGAGGCCCATTGTTGGAATATACAATCCAAGTTCTATAATGAAAAATTCCCACTAGTATATGAAAGTGATAATATGAGAGACTCTCTACTATGAAGATCATGGTGCTACTTTGAAGCACAAGTGTGGCAAAGGATTGTAACATTGTCCCTTCTCTCTTTTTATCTCATTTTTTTCTCTTTTTTTGGTCCTTTTTTATGGCCTTTCACTCTTTTTATATTCCTCACTTGGGACAATGCTCTAGAAAATGATGATCATCACACTTCTATTTATTTACAACTCAATGATTACAACTCGATACTAGAACAAAGATGACTCTATATGAATGCCTCCGGCGGTGTACCGGGATATGCAATGGACCAAGAGTGACATGCATGAAAGAATTGTGAATGGTGGCTTTGCCACAAATACTATGTCAACTACATGACCATTCTAAGCAATATGACAATGATGAATGTGTCATGATGAACGGAATGATGGAAGGTTGCATGGCAATATATCTCGAAATGGCTATGGAAATGCCATAATAGGTAGGTATGGTGGCTGTTTTGAGGAAGATATAAGGAGGTTTATGTGTGAAAGAGCGTATCATATCACGGGGTTTGGATGCACCGGCGAAGTTTGCGCCAACTCTCAATGTGAGAAAGGGCAATGCATGGTACCGAAGAGGCTAGCAAGGATGGAAGGCCGAGAGTGCGTATAATCCATGGACTCAACATTAGTCATAAAGAACTCACATACTTATTGCAAAAATCTACAAGTCATCAAAAACCTCGGTACTACGCGCATGCTCCTAGGGGGATAGATTGGTAGGAAAATACCATCGCTCGTCCCCGACCGTCACTCATAAGGAAGACAATCAAATAACACCTCATGTTTCAAATTTGTTGCATAACATTTACCATATGTGCATGCTACGGGACTTGCAAACCTCAACACAAGTATTTCTCAATTTCACAACTACTCAACTAGCACGACTTTGATATTATTACCTCCATATCTCAAAACAATCATCAAGCATCAAACTTCTCTTAGTATTCAACACACTCATAAGAAAGTTTTATTATTAATCTTGCATACCAAGCATATTAGGATTTTAAGAAAATTACCATGCTATTAAGACTCTCAAAATAATCTAAGTGAAGCATGAGAGATCAATAGTTTCTATAAAACTAATCCACCACCGTGCTCTAAAAGATATAAGTGAAGCAATAGAGCAAAATTATATAACTCAAAAGATATAAGCGAAGCACATAGAGTATTCTAACAAATTCCAAATTATGTATGGCTCTATAGAAAGGTGTTTACAGCAAGGATGATTGTGGTAAACTAATAAGCAAAGACTCAACTCATACAAGACGCTCCAAGCAAAACACATATCATGTGGTAAATAAAAATATAGCTCCAAGTAAAGTTACCGATAGAAGTAGACGAAAGAGGGGATGCCTTCCGGGGCATTCCCAAGCTTTGGCTTTTAGGTGTCCCTAGATTATATTGGGGGTGCCATGGGCATCCCCAAGCTTAGGGTCTTGCCACTCCTTGTTCCATAATCCATCAAATCTTTACCCAAAACTTGAAAACTTCACAACACAAAACTTAAAGTAGAAAAACTCACGAGCTCCGTTAGCGAAAGAAAACAAAAGACCACTTCAAGGTATTGTAATGAACTCATTCTTTATTTATATGGGTGTTATACCTAATGTATTCCAACTTCTCTATGGTTCATAAACTATTTTACTAGCCATAGATTCATCAAAATAAGCAAACAACACACGAAAAACAGAATCTGTCAAAAACAGAACAGTCTGTAGTAATCTGTAGCTAGCGCAAGATCTGGAACCCCAAAAATTCTAAAATAAATTTCTGGACGTGAGGAATTTATCTATTAATAATCTTCAAAAATAGTTAACTAAATAGCACTTTCCAGATAAAAATGACAGCAGTTCTCGTGAGCGCTAAAGTTTCTGTTTTTTACAGCAAGTTCAACAAGACGTTCCCCAAGACTTCCCAACGGTTCTACTTGGCACAAACACTAATTAAACACAAAAAACACAACCAAAACATAGGCTAGATAATTTATTTATTTATTACTAAACATGAGCAAAAAGCAAGGAATAAAAATAAAATTGGGTTGCCTCCCAATAAGCGCTATCGTTTAACGCCTTATAGCTAGGCATAATATTTCAATGATGCTCACATGAAAGACAAGAATTGAAGTACAAAGAGAGCATCATAGAACACGTGACAAACACATCTAAGTCTAACATAATTCCTATGCATGGGCATCTTATAGGCAAACAAATTATCAAGGCAAGCAAAAACTAGCATATGCATGGAAGCGGAAAGAAACAATAGCAATCTCAACATAACGAGAGGTAGTTTAGTAACATGAAAATTTCTACCACCACATTTTCCTTTATCATAATAATTACATGTAGGATCATAAAAAATTCAACAATATAGCTATCACAAAACATATTCTTAACAAGATCCACATGTATGCAAAGTTGAAACTCTTCCAAAATAGTGGGATTAACATTAACTAAAGTCATGACCTCTCCAAACCCACTTTCAATAATATTGCAAAAACTGTTATCAATCTTATATTCATCATGGGGCTTAAATAAATTTTCAAGATTGTAAGAAGAATCACCCCAATCATGATCATTGCATCAAGTAGAGGTCATAGCAAAACTAGCATCCCAAGCTTAGGGTTTTGCATATTCTTAGCACAATTTATATCAATAGAATTTATATTATCATCATTGCAATCATGCGTTTTATTCAAAGATCTATCGTGAATCACTTCATAAAATACTTCATTGCAATTTTCAGATTCACAAATTTCAAGCAAAACTTCATAAAGATAATCTAGTGCACAAAACTCACTAGCAATTGGTTCATCATAATTGGATCTCTTAAAAAGATTAGCAAGTGAATGAGGATCCATAGATCTTAGGTTCTCTGTTTAGTAATAAATAAACAACTATTCTAACCATACGAGCAAACAAGGAACGGGCAAAAAGAGGCAAATAGAAAAAGAGATGGAGGATAGAGAGAGAGAGGGCAAATAAAACGGCAAGGGTGAAGTGGGGAGAGGAAAACGAGAGGCAAATGGCAAATAATGTAATGCGGGAGATAAGGGTATGTGATGGGTACTTGGTATGTTGACTTTTGCGTAGACCTCCCCGGCAGCGGCGCCAGAAATCCTTCTTGCTACCTCTTTCAGCACTGCATTGGTTTTCCCCGAAGAGGAAGGGATGATGTAGTAAAGTAGCGTAAGTATTTCCCTCAGTTTTTGAGAACCAAGGTATCAATCCAGTAGGAGGCTACGCGCGAGTCCCTCGCAGCTGCACAAAACAAATAAATCCTCGCAACCAACGCAAATAGGGGTTGTCAATCCCTATAGGGCCACTTACGAGAGTGAGATCTGATAGATATGATAAAGATAATATTTTTGGTATTTTTATGATAAAGATGCAAAGTAAAATAAAGGCAAAGTAAATAGCAAAGTAGTAGGAGAACAATATGATAAAGATAGACCCGGGGGCCATAGGTTTCACTAGTGGCTTCTCTCGAGAGCATAAGTATTCTACTGGGTGAACAAATTACTGTTGAGCAATTGACAGAATTGAGCATAATTATGAGAATATCTTGGCATGATCATGTATATAGGCATCACGTCCGAGACAAGTAGACCGACTCCTGCCTGCATCTACTACTATTACTCCACTCATCGACCGCTATCCATCATGCATCTAGAGTATTAAGTTAAAAATAGAGTAACGCCTTAAGCAAGATGACATGATGTAGAGGGATAGACTCATGCAATATGAAGAAAACCCCATCTTGTTATTCTCGATGGCAACAATACAATACGTTCCTTGCTGCCCTTACTGTCACCGGGAAAGGACACCGCAATATTGAACACAAAGCTAAGCACTTCTCCCATTGCAAGAAAGATCAATCTAGTAGGCCAAACCAAACTGATAGTTCGAAGAGACTTGCAAAGATAACCAATCATACATAAAAGAATTCAGAGAAGATTCAAATATTATTCATAGATAGACTTGATCATAAACCCACAATTCATCGGTCTCAAAAAACACACTGCAAAAGAAGATTACATCGAATAGATCTCCACAAGAGCGGGGAGAACATTGTATTGATATCCAAAAAGAGAGAAGAAGCCATCTAGCTACTAACTATGGACCTGTAGGTCTGAGATAAACCACTCACACTTCACCGGAGGGGCTATGGTGTTGATGTAGAAGCCCTCCGTGATCGATGCCCCCTCCGGCGGAGCTCAGGAACAGGCCCCAAGATGGGATCTCGTGGATACAGAAAGTTACAGCGGTGGAATTAGGGTTTTGGCTCCTGCTCTGATCGTTTGGGGGTAGGTGGATATATATAGGAGGAAGAAGTACGTCGGTGGAGCAACAGGGGGCCCACGAGGGTGGAGGGCACGCCTGGGGGGGGGGTAGGCGCGCCCCCTACCTCGTGGCCTCCTATTACGTGTCTTGACGCAGGGTCCAAGTCTCCTGAGTTGTATTCGATGAGAAAATCACGTTCCCGAAGGTTTCATTCCGTTTGGACTCCGTTTGATATTCCTTTTCTTCGAAACTCTAAAACAGGCAAAAAACAACAATTCTGGGCTGGGCCTCCGGTTAATAGGTTAGTCCCAAAAATAATATAAAAGTGGATAATAAAGCCCAATAATGTCCAAAACAGTAGATAATATAGCATGGAGCAATCAAAAATTATAGATACGTTGGAGACGTATTAGCTGCCACAGACGCCCTCTCGGCCGAAGCGGCCGCGCTCAATGCGGATGCGGCGGCACTCTCGGCGTAGGCGACCACGCTCTCGGCGCAGGAGGTGGCGCTCGGAGGGGGGGGGGCGCAGCCATCGTACGGGCCTTCACGAAGCGTTTCCACGGCGTCATCTTTGCAAGAAGGGGGGGTGAGGGAATGGGGATTGAGATTCGTGGATTTGGGGGTTGCCGGCACTGGAGCAGATGAGCCGGCGAAGCTTGAGGAGGGAGACTTAAATAGACCCAAGTATTTTCATCGCAAACGGTTCCTAGAAAACAACTGTGTGTGATGTTGTACATATTTTTTATTAGCCATGAAAGACGAATTTGGAGTAAAGTGGCAATGGATGGTGTTTTAAATGAACGAGAAATTTTGGAAATTTAAGTGATTTTCTAGTAGTGAGGAATTAGGAGGAAGTATTTTTTGGCTTGTAATAACAAGGCACCTGCTTTTGTAATGCATTGACCCTGGTGGGTCCCTACTGTCAGCCTCTCCATGTACAGTCATCTCTTGATTCCTCTTGGTTGTTGACCATGTTTTTTGCGGGGATGTTGTTGATCATGTTGACAACACCATACGACGGCGGGCACAGCGAGCGAACCAAGGCGGAGAACAACAGCGAGGCCTCGGACGGGAACGAATAGCAGCCGTGGAAGATGCGGCAGTGTAGTGGCAGGAGGAGGGGAGTACGAGGGCAACAACATGCAATTCAAGCTTATAAACGATACAAACAGCCCAAGGATTAATTGCTCATCAAATTTTTAGACAAAACCCAGATTGAACATGGCAGTAACATCTAACCCAATAACATCTAACCCAACCACTCTTTTTTGCAGTCACAAACAAATGGATCGGTCTGATCCATAAAATCAACATCCTGTGAAAAAAATTTATTTCAGGATGACTACAATTTGTTGTAAATAGAAGCCGAGCACGTTTAGAAGCCCATTTGTCCACCCGAAACTTCTTTTTTTGCTGTCCAACATGTCCGTCCGTGAGAAATCTCTTGTGGTAAAACTTAAGCCTCATGGACAATAGTAACCTCGCATTCAACAGGAAGAATGTGACAAAGCTTCTGTTTGCCTGGTTGGATGCATATCCTTCCATCGTTATTGTCCTCAAACGAATGTCATGAGAACTAAGAAAATCCTGGTGCTTATTACGCCACCGATTGGTTATACGTTTTTTTCCATGTGGTAGCACTTCCTAAGTAGACATGAAGATTGAAAACTGTTAAGGTCTGAACAAAGAGTATGTCGAAAGAGCGACAACTGAACGATTAATTCTAGTACAATATATACGGGCTTTCAATGTGCATGAAATCATCACCTCTATATATAAATTCTCCAGAGATGGAAAGCATCGCAGCAAGCCAATAATTATGTTCAGATCAAAACTAAACATTCCGATATATAAGATATTGACAGAATCTAGCAGCATTGATAGTCTATCCATGGACGAACTCTTCATTGAGCATATAACATAATATTAGTACCCAAAGTGTACTCCAAGATGATATAAAACTTATGTGCACAAATGAAAAATGTAGCTTATGATTACAAATGTGTAGATGATAATATACGGTACCTGAATAAGTGTGGAGCCAAACACCAACTTGTTGTGGTCATCAAATGGATCACGAATTACACCCAAGGTCTCAAGTTTGGGCGCAGAGACGACAATTATTTGCGAAGGTGTATAAAAATTACGAAGGAGCAACCTTTAAAGTGAAGGGGCATCTTTGATGATGAGCTGCTGTCCTTCAAAACAAATTCCAATGCTTTTAAGGTGAGGCGACTTTATTTTGAGACAAATGATAGGGATTTCTATTCCCAAAACAATCGGCAAGCGCTCCAGGGCGGGGCAACTGGAGTGGATGATGCTGTGCAGTGAGGCCTCCGACAGATAAACCACCACAACCGAAAGTTTTTTAGCAGTGGGAGTCGAAGCATTTGTACCAGATCATCTGGTAGATGGCACCGGGCGAAGGTGGCTATAACAACCCCAGTGTCATGCTACACTAATCCCCTGTTGATGGTGCCATGTCATCACACTACTGTTGCTAATCTTCACTTGATCCAAATCACAATTCAAATTCAAATCCAATCTGAAGTCAAAAATCCATATTTGTCTGACATGAAAACTAAAATGTTCATCATGTGGCAAATAATCATTTGTTAATATTGGTGGTGAACCAACTTTTTGGAAGGTGTTTAAATGGCCTAAACCAATTAAAGCAGTGGCTAAAACAATAGATTAAATGGTTTTTTAATTTATAAAAATTTCAAACTATTTCAAAAGCCTCACAACCTTGTTATGGCAGTGCTAACTATTGCAATGTAATTATGTGGCCAAGTCCCACATTTTACAAAATCCTTTTGGCACCCCAAATATTACCATGCTTTTTCTATAAAAAGAAAAGAGCAAAAGTAAAAAAAGAAAAGGAAAAACACCCCCTGACCCCCCTGGGCCTTAGTCATCTGGGCGGCCCAACCCAGCGGCCCACCTCCCCCGGTAGCCTCCCTCCTCTCTGTTCACCCGACCCAGCGATCGCGCTCGCCGGTCGCCACCGAAACCTGTCGCCGTCCCTGTCGGGGAAGGGATAAAGGCGACGTCCCCTCAACCCCGCGGGCTCCCCACACCCACTCACTCTCCCTCGACGCCCCCCTCTCCCCTCTCTCCCTCTGGCCTCGCCTCCTTCTCCAGATTCGCCTCGCCCCGACGCACTATCGCCGCCGCGTTGCTGCGCCACCGCGGCCACCATGCCCTCCTCGCCGCCCCAATGTGCCCGCGAGCGCCATGACCGTCTTCTTCTTTGTCTGCACCGACGACCTCAAGGCGGGTGCCACCCCAGCGCCGGATCCCCTTCGTCTTCCTCCTTGATGGCTACCGCACGACCTCGTCGTCGATTCCGGATGCTCCGCGCCTCCCCGAGCACACTGCCACTTCCCTACGGCTCCCAGTGAGCCACCACGTCTCTTCCCTCGCTCCCCCGCACGGATCCATCACCGTAGCCGCCGTTGCCATCGCCGCCCGAAGCCCACTCCGCAACGGAGCTCATCACCGTCGTCCTCATCGACGTCGTGCTCACCCGACCTCGCCACCGTGCTTTGGGACTCGCCAGGACCCCATAGAGCCTCCCAGTAGTCCTGCCTTGCCCTCTAGCCGCAGTTCGCGCGAGGGCCAAACTCCGGCGTCCGCTCCGCCGCTCGCCGCCCTAGCTTCCCGCCGTTTACGGCCGCACTGCTCCTGTAGATGGTTGCGGCGTTGAACGCTCGTTCGAATGAGCCTAAGCACGCCCCGAACGGGGCGCCGTAGCGTTTTTCCAGCCAAGTCCGGCGAGCTTCGCCGCGTTTTTGGTCGCCAGAGTTGTCTTCGGTGACGCGTCCGACGTGGCGCCTGCGTGGCCGTGGGCCCCACGCGCTGGGCCGCTGACCGCTGGGCCCCGCGGGCCCAGTTGACCAAGTCAACTGCCCACGTGGCAGCTCTGGCTCGCTGACATGTGGGTCCCACGAGTAAAATGTTTTCTTAAAATAAATAAAACGATTAATTAAAACGTTAGTTAAATTAGTTAGTTAATTAGTACTAACTAGTCACTGACTACTGGGGCCCATGCCCCCTAACTAACCCTGTTAGTTTAGTTAAGCCTCTGTTAGACAGAGAGGCTGACAGGTGGGTCCCACCTGTCAGTTTGACTGGTCAGCAGAGCTGACACAGTGCTGACGTCACCGCTGACGCAATAAACCTTTTCTGCTTTTAAAATAATTTAGAAATTGGTTTAAACTTCGAAAATCCGTAACTTTTAAACCGTAGCTCGGATGAAAATGTTTTCTATATGAAAGTTGCTCAGAAAAATCCAACGAATCCGAATATGCTGCCCGTTTATCTGTCACATGCCCCTAGCATGCTGAACTTGGAACTTTCCCCCTCTTTTCCTTTGTCCGGAATCCGCCTAACGCCGGGAATCCATCCTCGGATGTTTATCCCCTCCGTCTGCAACGTGTAGTACTACGTTAGGGCAACCCTAGCTCTGCCCATCGTCATGTTATGCCTTGTGATGCATTGATTGCTCTGTATTTACTGTTTCTTCCCCCTCTTCTCTCCGGTAGACCCCGAGACTGATGATGCCGTTGTGATTGACTACATCACCGACGACCCCTCCTTCTTGTCTGAGCAACCAGGCAAGCAAACCCCCCTTGAGCATTCCGATATCGCCCATTTCTTTCCCTCTCATGCTTGCATTAGAACTGCTACTGCTTTATGTATGATCCTACTCTGATGCATAGCCTGTTTTTGTTACCTGCTTTCATACCTTACCTGCTTATCCTAAGCTGCTTAGTATAGGTTGGTTAGTGATCCATCAGTGACCCCCCACCTTGTCCCAGTTGCCTCGCTTTATGTTCGATGACTCAATCAACGTGATCGACGTCCAGGCCCCGACACCGCACATCACCCCCCTAGTTGTACGACACTACAGAGTTACTATCGAGTGCCGAGGGTGAACCTCATACATCACTCCTGATGAGATCTTTGTAGTGTAGCTATACGATCGAGGCCATCGAGGGTGATTTCCTCCTTAACCACTTCCGATACGACTCTGTCGTGCAACCCCTCAAGTGTGAACCTCGGGGGTGGTTCCTCTTACCTTCACCTTGATGATTACATCGAGTGGAACTCACCGGGGGTGATTCCTCGGGTTTTCCCCTTGATGTTGGACACATAGTTACTATGGTTACTATGACTTTACACTGAACCATGTTAGTAAAGACGGGTCGGCCCTGAGGGGTACCCCCTCGAGCTTAATAGCGAGTGATGTGGAGTCGGGTTGACCTGGAAGGTGCCCGCGAGATACTTACGAGGCATGGCCGGGCATTCTTAGCCCTTGCCGCAAGTACTCGAGACAGGGCGACGGCGTCACATCGATCGTGAGTCTCTGCTCGTTACCACATGCTCCTAATCCACTACGATTTGGATATTTGATCCGAGGGGCCTCTGGCCTGATAGCACTAACCATCACGTGGGCATAGTATGGGTGTTCTGCATCGTATGCATCAGCCGAAGCTTAATAGACGTCAGCGATTGAGCGGCGCGCGCCGGGTTGGACTGGTAAGCACCTACCTTGTTGAAGGAGGTAGCTAGGTCTGCTCACCGGCCGCGTACGCAACGTGCAGGAGTTCCCGGGGAGATGGCCCATGACCCCTAGGGGCATAGTTTTAGTCCGGCGTGCTGACCTCTCTATTAAGCCTAGGTCGGGTTGCGGCGTATTGTTTGGCCGAGGCCGAGCATGACCCAGGAAAGTGTGTCCGGCCGGAGTTAATCGAGCGTGGTGGGTAAGTTGGTGCACCCCTGCAGGGAACAAAACATCTATCGATAGCCTATCCTACGGTAACGGACACTTGGAGTTGTATCCCGATCGATACAACTAGAACTGGATACTTGTGATGAGAACTGGATGGTGATGAGAATTGGATTGTGATGACACTTGGATAGTATGGCTCTGGGTTTGCTTTCTCGCAGGGGGTCGAGAAAGGATCTCTGGCTGAGGTTGATAACACTTCTACTACTTTACTTTATGCTACTCTACTCCTTCCTGTTGCTGCAAGACGGTGGTTTCCAGAAGATGCTAGTCTTCGATAGGCTAGGCTTTCCCCTTCCCTTCTGGCATTCTGCAGTTTAGTCCACAGATACAACCCATTCCTTTGATACAGATGCATACTTAGTTTAGATCTGATGTAAGTCTTGCGAGTACTTTGGATGAGTACTCATGGTTGCTTTGCTACTTCTTTTCCCCCATACCCGATTGTTGCGACCAGATGACGGAGCCCAGGAGTCAGACGACGCCACTGATGACTACTACTACCCGGAGGATGCCTACTACTACGTGACGGCCGCTGACGACTTGGAGTAGTTAGGAGGCTCCCAGGCAGGAGGCCTTGCCTTTTCGATCATTGTTGCTTTTGTGCTAGCCTTCTTAAGGCAATCTTGTTTAACTCATGTCTGTACTCAGATATTGTTGCTTCCGCTGACTCTTGTGTTTTCGAGCTTATGTATTTGAGCCCTCGCGGCCCCTGGCTTGTAATATAAAGCTTGTATTATTTTAATTTGTGTCTAGAGTTGTGTTGTGATATCTTCCCGTGAGTCCTTGATCTTGATCATAAGCATTTGCATGTATGATTAGTCTACGATTGAATCGAGGGCGTCACAGTGGCGGTGTGGAGAGAGAGAGAGGAGGAAAACCGCGAGATGTGTGATGCCCCTGATTCAATCGTACACTAATGATACACGCAAATGTGTACGGTCAAGATCAGGGACTCACGGGAACATATCACAACACAACTCTACAAATAAAATAAGTCATACAAGCATCATATTACAAGCCAGGGGCCTCGAGGGCTCGAATTCAAGAGCTCGATCATAGACGAGTCAACGGAAGCAACAATATTTGAGTACACACATGAGTTAAACAAGTTGCCATAAGATGGCTAGCACAAACTAGGATACATATCGAAAGAGGCGCAGGCCTCCTGCCTGGGATCCTCCTAAACTAATCTTGGTCGTCGTCAGCGGCCTGCACGTAGTAGTAGGCACCTCCAGTGTAGTAGGAGTCGTCGTCGACGATGGCGTCTGGCTCCTGGGCTCCAACGTCTGGTCGCAACAATCGGATATAGAAAGGGGAAAAGGGGGAGCAAAGCAACCGTGAGTACTCATCCAAAGTACTCGCAAGCAAGGAGCTACACTACATATGCATTGGTATCAATGAAAGGGGTAGTATATGTCGACTGAACTGCATAATGCCAGAATAAGAGGAGGATAGCTAGTCCTATCGAAGGTTACGCTTCTAGCAGCCTCCATCTTGAAGCAGTAGAAGAGAGTAGATGGTAAGTTAACCAAGTATCATCGCATACCATAATCCTACCCGGCGATCCTCTCCTCGTCGCCCTGTGAGAGAGCGATCACCGGGTTGTATCTGGCACTTGGAAGGGTGTGTTTTATTAAGTATCCGGTTCTAGTTGTCATAAGGTTGAGGTATAACTCTAGGTCGTCCTTTTACCGAGGGACACGGCTATTCGAATAGATAAACTTCCCTGCAGGGGTGCACCACATTTCCCAACACGCTCGATCCCCTTTGGCCGGACACACTTTCCTGGGTCATGCCCGGCCTTGGAAGATCAACACATCGCAGCCATACCTAGGCACAACAGAGAGGTCAACACGCCGGTCTAAATCCTATGCGCGTAGGGTTTGGGCCCATCGCCCATTACACACATGCACGTTACGTACGCGGCCGGTGAGCAGACCTAGCGACCTCCATTACAAACGAAGTTGCGTTACGCGGTCCAACCCGGCGCACGCCGCTCAGTCGCTGACGTCAAGAAGGCTTCGGCCGATACCACGATGTCGAGTGCCCATTACTGTTCCCGTATAGTTGGTTAGTGCGTACAGGCCATTGGCTAGACTTGATAACCCACAAGTATAGGGGATCACAACAGTTTTCGAGGGTAAAGTATTCAACCCAAATTTATTGATTCGACACAAGGGGAGCCAAAGAATACTCTCAAGTATTAGCAGCTAAGTTGTCAATTCAACCACACCTAGAAACTTAATATCTGCAGCAATGTGTTTAGTAGCAAAGTAATATGATAGTAGTGGTAACGGTAGAAAAAGGTAACAGTAGTAAAAGTAATGTTTTTGGTATTTTGTCGTGATGATAGCAATAGCAACGGGAAAGTAAATAAGCGAAGAACAATATATGGAAAGCTCGTAGGCAATGGATCGGTGATAGAGAATTATGCCGGATGCGGTTCATCATGTAACAGTCATAACCTAGGGTGACACAGAACTAGCTCCAATTCATTGATATAATGTAGGCATGTATTCCGAACATAGTCATACGTGCTTATGGAAAAGAACTTGCATGACATCTTTTGTCCTACCCTCCCGTGGCAGCGGGGTCCTTACGGAAACTAAGGGATATTAAGGCATCCTTTTAATAAAGTACCGGAACAAAGCATTAATACACAGTGAATACATGAACTCCTCAAACTATGGTCATCACTGGTAAGTATCCCGATTATTGTCACTTCAGGGTCAACGGATCATAACACATAATAGGTGACTATAGACTTGCAAGATAGGATCAAGAACACTCATATATTGATGAAAACATAATAGGTTCAGATATGAAATCATGGCACTCGGGCCCTAGTGACAAGAATTAAGCATAGCAAAGTCATAGCGACATCAATCTCAGAACATAGTGGATACTAGGGATCAAACCCTAACAAAACTAACTCGATTACATGATAGATCCCATCCAACCCATCACCGTCCAGCAATCCTACGATGGAATTACTCACGCACGGTGGTGAGCATCATGAAATTGGTGATGGAGGATGGTTGATGATGACGATGGCGACGGATTCCCCTGTCCGGAGCCCCGAACGGACTCTAGGTCAGCCCTCCCGAGAGGTTTTAGGGCTTGGCGGAGGCTCCGTATCGTAAAACGTGATGAATTCTTCTCTCCGATTTTTCTCTCCCCAAAACACAATATATAGAGTTGGAGTTAGAGTCGGAGAGGCACCAGGGGGCCCACGAGGTAGGGGGGCGCTCTCTAGGGGGGCAGGCACGCCCCCACCCTCGTGGAGAGGTGGTGGGCCCCCTGGCCTTCATCTTTTGCAGGTATTTTTTATATTTTCCAAAAAGTTGCTCTGTGAAGTTTTAGGTCATTCCGAGAACATTTGTTCCTGCTCATAAATAACACCATGGTAATTCTGCTGAAAACAGCGTCAGTCCGGGTTAGTTCCATTCAAATCATGCAAGTTAGAGTCCAAAACAAGGGCAAAAGTGTTTGGAAAAGTAGATACATTGGAGACGTATCAACTCCCCCAAGCTTAAACCTTTGCTTGTCCTCAAGCAATTCAGTTGACAAACTGAAAGTGATAAAGAAAAACTTTTACAAACTCTGTTTGCTCTTGTTGTTGTAAATATCTAAAGCCAGCATTCAAGTTTTCAGCAAAATTTATAACTAACCACATTCGCAATAACGCTTAGGCCTCAAGTTTACTCATATCAATAGCATAATCAACTAGCGAGCAATAATAATAAATCTCGGATGACAACACTTTCTCAAAACAATCATAATATGATATAACAAGGTGGTATCTCGCTAGCCCTTTCTGAGACCGCAAAACATAAATGCAGAGCACCTTTAAAGACCAAGGACTGACTAGACATTGTAATTCATGGTAAAAGAGATCCAGTCAAGTCATACTCAACGTAAACTAACAATAATGCATGCAAATGACAACGGTTCTCTCCAACTGGTGCTTTTTAATAAGAGGATGATGACTCGATGTAAAAATAAATAGATAGGCCCTTCGCAGAGGGAAGCAGGGATTTGTAGAGGTGCCAGAGCTCGGTTTTGAAATAGAGGTGAATAATATTTTGAGCGGTATACTTTCATTGTCAACATAACAACCAAGAGATGGCGATATCCTCCATGATACACACATTATAGGTGGTTCCCAAATAGAATGGTAAAGTTTATACTCCCCCTTCCACCAACAAGCATTGAGGGAGTCCTGGATTAGGGGGTCTCCGGACAGCCGGATTATATCCTTTGGCCAGACTGTTGGACTATGAAGATACAAGATTGAAGACTTCGTCTCGTGTCCGGATGGGACTCTACTTTGCATGGAAGGCAAGCTAGGCAATACGGATATGTGTATCTCCTCCTTTGTGACCGACCTTATGTCCTTTGTGACCGACCTTGTGTAACCCTAGCCCTTTCCGGTGTCTATATAAACCGGAGAGTTTTAGTCCGTAGGACAACATACAATCATACCATAGGCTAGCTTCTAGGGTTTAGTCTCTCTGATCTCGTGGTAGATCTACTCTTGTACTACCCATATCATCAATATTAATCAAGCAGGACGTAGGGTTTTACCTCCATCAAGAGGGCCCGAACCTGGGTAAAACATCGTGTCCCCTGCCTCCTGTTACCATCCGCCTTAGACGCATAGTTAGGGACCCCCAACCCGAGATCCGCCGGTTTTGACACCGACATTGGTGCTTTCATTGAGAGTTCCTCTGTGTCGTCACCGTTAGGCTTGATGGCTCCTACAATCATCGATAGCGATGCAGTCCAGGGTGAGACTTTTCTCCTCGGACAGATCTTTGTGTTCGGCGGCGTCGCACTGCGGGCCAACTCGCTTGGCCATCTGGAGCAGATCGAAAGTTACGCCCCTGGCCACCAGGTCAGATTTGTAAGCTTAAACTATACGGCCGATATCCGCGGAGACTTGATCTTTGATGGATTCGAGCCTCTGCCTTGTGCGCCACGCGGTCACGATGAGTACGATTTAGCTCTACCATCAGACAGTGTTCAAGAGATCGCACCGGCAGCCGCTCCGACCCTCAATTCGGAGCCAGTTGCGCCGTCCATGGATGGGCGGATGGACCCCGCCACGGAGGCCTTACCCTCAGCGGCGATCGAGCCGAACATCGACCTTACCCTGCATAAGAGCCGTGTTGTCAGACTGTCGGATCCTTCTCCGGCCATGGACTCCAAGCCGCCTGCGCCCGTTCCTAGCAAATCTGATTGGGCGCCGATCATGGAGTTTACCTCCGCGGATATTTTTCAGCACTCTCCCTTTGGCGACATACTGAACTCATTAAGGTCTCTCTCCTTGTCAGGAGGATCCTGGCCGAACTATGTCCGGCAGGATTGGGATGCGGATGACGAAGAAATTCGCTGCCCACCCACCACCCACTTAGTAGCCACTGTTGACGACATAACCGACATGCTCGACTTCGACTCTGAAGACATCGACGGTATGGACGATGATGCGGGAGATGAAGAGGAACCACTGCCCACAGGGCATTGGACAACCACCTCATCATACGATATATACATGGTGGACATACCCAAAGAAGGCAATAGCAACGAGACAACGGAGGATGACCCCTTCAAGAAGCAACCCAAGCGCCGACGTCAGCGGCGCCGCTCTAAGTCCCGCCAAAGCAAAAGTGGTGATACCGGCACAGGAGATAATAACACTCCGGATAGTGCCGAAGATGGCAACAATCCCCTCCAACATGATCTAGGATAGGAGGATGGAAAGGCCAGCCCTCCAGAGAGAGCGGCAGATGGAGAGGCGGAGGATGATAATTACATGCCCCCCTCCGAAGACGAGGCAAGCCTCGACGATGCCAAATTCGTCGTGCTAGAGGATCCCGTCGAACAAGAGCACTTCAAGTGCCGGCTTATAGCCACCGCAAATAGCCTTAAGAAAAAGCAGCAACAAGTTCAAGCTGATCAAGATCTGCTAGCTGAAGGATGGACTGAAGTCCTCGCGGCCGAGGAATATAAACTCGAGCGCCCCTCCAAGAGTTACCCAAAATGTAGGTTGCTACCCCGATTAGAGGAAGAAGCATATGACGCGGCTGATCGGCCACCTCGTGGCCGTGATAGAGAGGCATTCCAGCCAAAAACTCAGCCTGCACCCGGATGCCATTCAAATAAAAAGGCATGGGGAAATACGCCAGACCTGCATGACGTATTGGAGGACAAAGCAAAACATGCAAGATCGATCTACGGATCACGAGGGCGCGCCACTATGCAAGACGATAAACGTCACGCCGGATACAGTAAAAGTAAGTCCGACCGGGCCGACCACAGCGGACACGACTCGTGACATAGCCCAGTACAGAGGCGCCGCACACCCCCTATGCTTCACAGACGAAGTAATGGATCATCAAATCCCAGAGGGTTTCAAACCCGTAAATATTGAATCATACGACGACACAACGGATCCTGCGTATGGATCGAGGATTTCCTCCTCCACATCCACATGGCCAGTGGTGATGACTTACACGCCATCAAATACCTCCCACTAAAGCTCAAAGGATCAGCGCGGCATTGGCTTAATAGCTTGCCAGCAGAGTCCATTAGCTGTTGGGAAGATCTGGAGGCCGCATTCCTCGACAACTTTCAGGGCACTTATGTGCGACCACCAGATGCCGATGACTTGAGCCACATAATTCAGCAGCCAGAAGAATCGACCAGGCAATTCTGGACTCGTTTCCTAACAAAGAAAAAACAAATCGTCGACTGTACGGATGCAGAGGCCTTAGCAGCTTTTAAACACAACATCCGCGATGAGTGGCTAGCCCGGCACCTTGGTCAGGAAAACCCGACATCTATGGCAGCCCTCATGACACTCATGACCCGCTTTTGTGCGGGAGAAGACAGCTGGCTGGCTCGCAGTAATAACATATCAAAGAACCATGGTACTTCGGACACCATGGACGGCAATAGCAGGTCCCGTCGCAACAAACATAAGCGCCGCATTAACAATGACAATACCGAGGATACGATAGTCAATGCCGGATTCAAAGGCTCTAAACCCGGTCAGCGGAAAAATCCATTTAAAAGAAGCACTCCGGGCCCGTCCAGTTTGGACCACATACGCGATCGCTTGTGTCAAATACACGGTACCCCCGACAAGCCAGCCAACCACACCAATAGAGATTGTTGGGTATTCAAGCAGGCCGGCAAGTTAATTGCCGAAAACAAAGATAAGGGGCCACACAGCGATGACGAGGAAGAGCCCCGGCAGCCGAACACCGGAGGACAGAAGAGGTTCCCCCCACAAGTGCGGACGGTGAACATGATATACGCAACCCACATCCCCAAGAGGGAGCGGAAGCGTGCGCTCAGGGACGTATATGCGTTGGAGCCAGTCGCCCCAAAGTTCAACCCATGGTCCTCCTGTCAGATCACCTTCGGTCGTAGGGACCATCTCACTAGTATCCGTCATGGCGGATTCTCCGCACTGGTCCTAGACCCAATCATCAACGGATTTCACCTCACTCAAGTCCTTATGGATGGCGGCAGCAGCCTGAACCTGCTTTACCAGGACACAGTGCGCAAAATGAGTATAGACCCCTCAAGGATCAAACCCACAAAAAAGACCTTTAAAGGCGTCATTCCAAGTGTAGAGGCCCATTGCACAGGCTCAATTGCACTGGAAGTGGTCTTCGGATCCCCGGATAACTTCCGAAACAAAGAATTAATCTTTGATATAGTCCCGTCCCGCAGTGGCTATCATGCACTGCTCGGGCAAACCGCATTTGCAAGATTCAATGCGGTACCACATTATGCATACCTCAAGCTCAAGATGCCAGGACCTCGGGGGGTCATCACAGTTAATGGAAACACAGAGCGCTCTCTCCGCATGGAGGAGCACACTACGGCCCTCGCAACAGAAGTGCAAAGCAGCCTCTCAAGGCAATCCACCAGTTCGGCGTTTCAAGACCCGGACACCTTCAAGCGCGCTCGGAGTAATCGGCAACTAGACCGCCCGGCACGATCTGAGCTCGCGTAGCAATGTGGCCCCCACCCCGGCCCAAGCCAAACGGCGAATTTCATGCCACGGGTACATAATTACACATTATAAATACCATGGGCACAGGCGGGGAGGGGGGCACAACTACGGCATGCCCCAATACGCGGCTTAAACTGCACTAGGGGCTTCCCGCTTTGTTATTTTTCTCTTTCAGGACTTTAATCTCTAGAAACCCTGTCCGGCAGCATGATTGCCGAACACATGATGCAGCAACCAAGGAGGCAGAAAGCTACGTCACACCACGGAACTCCCAGGTGGATTACGATAATGAGTGAAATATTTGCTTTAATACTATTCCTTAGCTTGCCCTTGGAAGGGACGTAGTCCTACTCTTTGCTTATCGCACTATCTGTATCATTCTGCTTTAATGCACCTTTTTGAATAAACAATGCATAACGTTACGACTATTATTGCATTCTTGTTATATATATATGTGTGTGTGTGTGTTCATTAATGACACCTTGCAACCGTACACTTTGGTACGGCCAATACACCAGGGGCTTAAGTACCCCACATTATGGTGTGAGAAGTCCGAACACTTTCACAAGTGTGGCACCCCGAACTTATAGTATTATATGCATCATCTCTGAATCATGTTTTTTGGTCAAATGTTGGGTTTGACTGGCTCCTATGTTTTGGTACCTTATGTTCCGCTCTATCGGATAAGGTAGGACTAGGAGAACTACTGCAATTGTGCCCCGGTTCTGCTGGGCTAAGCACCTCATTAGAGAAAGCTAAAACTGACTGTCATGATAAGGCGAGAGACTGGTCACTGTTCGGCGAGGTTTCGAGTCCCTAAAGACTTATGCCGCTTAGAGCGAGGAGTCGGTCCTGTCCGGCTTAAAGGCGTGTATCACGCCCCGAATTCGGCCTTCCGAATACCAGGGGCTTCGCCGAAATTTAAAATTATAGAATTCTATGGCTAAGTGAGAGTGATAAAGCATTATTAGTCCGGTTGTCTTGTTCGCTGTGCTGAGCACCTCCCTCGAAGGACCCAAAAATGGGAACAAGAGTGCTCAGGTTTATCCCGAACAACCCAGCACTTGCGGCATGGGGGCAGAAGCCGAGGACTAGCCATCTCTTAGATTGGATAAACAGCCAAACAGAAGGTAATATTTTAAATTCAAACAAGTGTTGCATAGCGCATATGAAACAAGTTTTCATCATACAGGATCACGCGAGCAAGTTTACTCAAATATTACATCCTTTGGACATTCGTCCGCTACAAGACGGGCACCCTTCAGGACACCCCCATAATAAATTTTAGGGGTGCGATGCTCCTTGCCCTACGGCGGTCCTTCCTTGATCAGCTTCACGGCGTCTAGCTTGGCCCATTGCACCTTCACACGGGCGAAAGCCCGGCGTGCACCTTCGATGCAGACGGACCGCTTGACGACTTCCAGCCGTGGGCAGGCATCCACAAGCCGCCTCACCAGGCCGAAGTAGCTGTTCGGAAGGGCGTCGCTAGGCCATAGCCGGACTATAAAGCCCTTCATGGCCTGTTCGGCCGCCTTGTGTAGCTCGACCAGCTGCTTCAGCTGGTCGCTCATAGGGACCGGGTGTTCGGTCCCAGTATACTGAGACCAGAACAGCTTCTCCGTTGAGCTTCCCTCCTCGGCCTGGTAAAACTGTGCGGCATCCGACACGCTGCGGGGCAAATCTGTGAATGCTCCTGGAGAGCTCCGGATTCAGGTAAGTAATAGGTAATTTACTTTCACATACTTGCTTTGCATATAGAATTCCTTACCCGCCGCTATTTTCTTTTGCGTCAATCTCCTGGAGGGCCTTTTGGGCTTCGGCCTTGGCACTCTTTGCGCTCTCGAGGGCCGCGGCAAGCTCATACTCTTGCGTCTTCGAGTCAAGCTCCAATGCCTCGTGCTTCGTCACGAGAGCCTGGAGCTCTTGCTGCACCTCGCCCACCCGAGCCTCTTGCCTTTCCCGCTCGGTGCGCTCCTTGGCCGCTTTATCTTCAGCCTCGGACAACGCTTGCTTTAGGGTCCCCACTTCGGTCGTGGCCCCTGGCAAATTCATGATGATCCTGTCATTTAGCAATCACATTCTTTTTATACATATCCATAGACTAGGTACTGCTTACCTTTGTTCTCCTCGAGCTGCCTCTTGGCAAGGCCGAGCTCGTCCTTGGACCCTTTAAGGTCCTGCTTCAGTGCGGCGACCTCCGCAGTCAGTGCGGCAGATGACAGCAGCGAAGCCTGCATATGTATGTTGACATACTTATATTAGACTCCTGCGATATTGTTTGATCCTCTGTTCGGCTTTTCTTTGTGAACACCGAACAGAGCATCAGGGGCTACTGTCTATGTGGTAATATTTTTCCTATATTTTAAACACTTACCTCAAAGCCAGCTAGAAGGCTGGCACAGGCTTCAGTCAATCCGCTCTTGGCGGACTGAACCTTCTGGACCACCGTACTCATAATAGTACGGTGCTCCTCATCGATGGAAGCGCTGCGAAGCGCTCCCAGCAGATTGTCCGGCGCCTCTGGATGGACAGAGGTCACCGGCACAGGCGTCTTGCCCCTCTTGGAAGGAGGCCGCCTGCCCGAGTCCGGAACCACTAGAGGTTCCGGCGCGGTGTTCGGCTGAGGGCCGAACTTGGAGCCCTCAGGGGCCTTGTTCCCTCTACCCCCGGAGTCCGGAAGGTTGCCTTGAGGCGCCTCCGGGACTGTCTCCCCTCGACCCGGTGCCTCTTGAGACAATACCTCGGCGTCGTCCGCAGGGCAAGGGGAGGTGGCGGTCGGAAGTGGATCGCTATCCATATCCGACGAGCCTAGGGAGCCGTCCGACGATACATCAATACGGGCTCGTGGCGGCCTGCATAATCACATTCGGCATTAGGAGAAGCAGTGCGACAAAGGAATGCTATGAGTTACTCTGGTATCCGAATACTTACGACTTCGCCAGGGGCTTGGCCCTGAGCAGCCACTCATCTTCGCCTTCGGCGGCGGTGGTGGAACTGTCCGGAAGGAGAGTCCTTCCCTTCTTGGACCCTTCGGCCTCCCCAGTTGGGGCGACCTTCCTTTTCTTGTCTCCCCCAACTGAAGGGGGAGCATCTTCTTGTCCCTCCTCGTCTTCGGGGGAGGAGTGTGTCGCAGAGTTATCGGACGATGAGTCTGATGATGCCTGGCATCGGGAACTCTTTCAGGTTCCCTTGGCCTTCTTCGTCTTCTCCGGCACCTTGTAAGGAGCCGGAGTCAGCATCTTCATCAGGAGAGCGTCTTCTGGGCCTTCGGGCAAAGGAGTCGGACGGTCGATTTGTCCGGCCGTCTCCTGCGAGTCCTGACAAAGGTACAGGAGCTTAGATCCCGCATAGAGTCAAACTATGAAAAACAAGTATCATGTGAGAGGTAAAACAGCTTACCGCGCTAGCTTGGCGCTTCGCGCAGAATCCGCGATCCTCGGTAGTGGGAGGGGGAACCTCAACACCCTTGAATAGCACCTTCCAGGCATCCTCATGAGTTGTGTCAAAGAGCCTGTTCAGAGTTCGATGTTGGGCCGGGTTGAACTCCCACAAGTTGAAAGCCCGTTGTTGGCACGGGAGGATCCGGCGGATGAGCATGACCTGGACTACGTTGACGAGTTTGAGCTTCTTGTTCACCATGTTTTGAATACATGTTTGGAGTCCGGTCAGCTCTCCTGAACTACCCCAGGACAGGCCCTTCTCTTGCCAGGAGGTGAGCCGCGTGGGGATGCCAGATCGGAACTCGGGGGCCGCTGCCCATTTAGGGTCACGCGGCTCGGTGATGTAGAACCACCCCGATTACCACCCCTTTATGGTCTCCACGAAGGAGCCCTCGAGCCATGTGACGTTGGGCATCTTGCCCACATGGCGCCTCCGCACTCCGCCTGGCGACTGCTCACTACCTTCGGCTTGACATTGAAGGTCTTCAGCCATAAGCCGAACTGGGGCTTGATGCGGAGGAAGGCCTCGCACACGACGATAAATGCCGAGATGTTGAGGATGAAGTTTGGCGCCAGATCGTGGAAATATAGGCCGTAGTAGAACATGAGCCCCCGGACGAATGGGTGGAGAGGGAATCCCAGTCCGCGGAGGAAATGGGTAAGGAACACTACCCTCTCATGGGGCCTGGGGGTGGGGATGAGCTGCCCCTCATCTGGGAGCCGGTACGCGATGTCGTCGAGCAGGTATCCGGCTCTCCTCAGCTTCTTGATGTGTCCCTCTGTGACGGAGGAGACCATCCACCTGCCTCCCGCTCCGGACATGGTTGGAGAAGGTCGAGGTGGGAAATGCGGACTTGGGCGCTGGAGCTCGAGTGTGCGAAAATGGATGAGCAAAGGAGGAAGAAGGCATGGATGAAAAGGTGAATCCTTATCCCTTTATATGGGCGGCCGAAACTATGCGCCCCCACTAGCCTAGTAAAACTCACTTATCCCCCAAGCACTGTAATCGATGGCGCGGTTAGGTTACCCACGCCCGTATTGATGAGAATCTCGTGATAAGGGGACACGATCTCTGCTTTGACAAGACGTGTCAAAAAACTGCCTCACATTATGTGCGGGGCTAGTCAAAGGAAATGGTTCGAATAATCACCGGGCCATGGCATAACGTCATGTTGCCAAAACAAGTCAGCGAATTGGATTTGTGGAAATATTATTCTCTCTACGGTGGTATGTGGAACTTATTTTGCAAGGTCGGACACTATCCTTGTATTCAAATTCTTCCGTGGTGTATTCGGAGGAGGAACCCGCCTTGCAATGCCGAAGAGAATACTGCGCGCCGGACTCATCGTCATTGAAAGCCTGGTTCAGGGGCTACTGAGGGAGTCCTGGATTAGGGGGTCTCCGGACAGCCGGATTATATCCTTTGGCCGGACTGTTGGACTATGAAGATACAAGATTGAAGACTTCGTCTCGTGTCCGGATGGGACTCTACTTGGCGTGGAAGGCAAGCTAGGCAATACGGATATGTGTATCTCCTCCTTTGTGACCGACCTTGTGTAACCCTAGCCCTTTCCGATGTTTATATAAACCGGAGGGTTTTAGTCCGTAGGACAACATACAATCATACCATAGGCTAGCTTCTAGGGTTTAGTCTCTCTGATCTCGTGGTAGATCTACTCTTGTACTACCCATATCATCAATATTAATCAAGCAGGACGTAGGGTTTTACCTTCATCAAGAGGGCCCGAACCTGGGTAAAACATCGTGTCCCCTGCCTCCTATTACCATCCGCCTTAGATGGACAGTTCAGGACCCCCTACCCGAGATCCGCCGGTTTTGACACCGACAAGCATCAATCCATGGCTTGCTCAAAACAACGAGTGCCTCCAACTAACAAGAGTCCCAGGAGGAGTTTTGTTTGCAATTATTTTGATTTGGTTTGCATAAAGCATGGGACTGGGTATCCCGGTGACCAGCCATTTATCTCGTGAGTGAGGAGGGAGTCCACTCCTCTTGAGAATAACCCGCCTAACATGGAAGATACAGACAGCCCTAGTTGATACATGAGCTATTCGAGCATACAAAACATGATATTTATTTGAAGGTTTAGAGTTTGGCACATACAAATTTACTTGGAACGGCAGGTAGATACCGTATATAGGTAGGTATAGTGGACTCATGTGGAATAACTTTGGGGTTTAAGGGATTGGATGCACAAGCAGTATTCCCGCTTAGTGCAGGTGAAGGCTAGCAAAAGACTGGGAAGCGACCAGCTAGAGAGCGACAACAGTCATGAACATGCATTAAAATTAATCAACACCGAATGCAAGCATGAGTAGGATATAATCCACCATGAACATAAATATCGTCAAGGCTATGTTGATTTTTTTTCAACTACATGCATGAGCATGTGCCAAGTCAAGTCACTTAAATCATTCATAGGAGGATACCACCCTATCAGACCACATCATAACCATCTCAATAGCATATTGGCACGCAAGGTAAACCATTATAACTCATAGCTAATCAAGCATGGCACAAGAAACTATGATCTCTAGTTGTCTTTTCAAGCATGTTTATTCATAATAGGCTGAATCAGGAACGATGAACTAATCATATTTACAAAAACAAAAGAGGTCGAGTTCATACCAGCTTTTCTCATCTCAGTCAGTCCATCATATATCGTCATAATTGCCTTTCACTTGCACGACCGAACGATGTGAATAATAATAATAATAATAATAATAGTGCACGTGCATTGGACTAAGCTGGAATCTGCAAGCATTCAATAAACAGGAGAAGACAAGGCGATATGGGCTCTTTTGTCAGATCAACATTTATGCATATAAGAGCCACTTCAACAATTTAATCATGGTCTTCTCCTATCGACCCCCAAAGAAAAGAAAAGAAATAAAACTATTTACACGAGAGAGCTCCTAACAAGTAAAAAGAAGAACAAGAAATATTTTTGGGTTTTCTTTTTAATTACTACTACAAGCATGGAAAGTAAACTAATTAAAAGCTAGAACTAATTTTTTTTGGTTTTTCTTAAGGTTTATTAAACACACAAGAAGAAAGCATAAAAAGGAAATTAAACTAGCATGGATGATACAATGAAAAAGTATGAGCACCGACATCTAGCAATGAGTGTGTGAACATAAATGTAATGTCGGTGGGAAATACGTACTCCCCCTAGCTTAGGCTTTTGGCCACGGCTGGCCTGGCGGATATCCATAATAGTAGTAGGGGTCGTACTGAGAAGAAGAAGACTCCGATTGCCACTGGCTGACAATCATCTCCAGATCCCACTGGTAATTAGACTGTCATGAAGGATCAACTTGTGGTTCCGGCTCTAGCTCCATAGCTGGTGCAGGGTTCCGGTAGGCGTGAATAGCCTTCAACAGAACAAGGTACCATCCTGCAGATAAATCAAACAAAGAAGGAGCAGGCAGGGTAATAGTCTCAGGATGATGTTTATCAAAGAACAATTCATATTTAAGCTCTCCTTCCCTATTCTTAACAATAAAATTATGTGCCACCATACTCTTATAATCTAAATAAACATGAGGCAGCACTTTTTCTTCCTTCTCATAATGCCTAATAGGTATGTTAAAATGTGCAGCTAGGTGTGAAGCATAGATGCCTCAAAAGATGGGGCTCTTGGTACGGTTCAGACTTAACTGTTTAGCAATAATGCCGCCCATACTAACAGAGTTATCACTGTATAAATCATGGAGAAAAATAATAATATCAGGGATACTAAGGTTTCCATAGTTTCTGCGACCAGTTAAACAACGACTAGCAAATAATGCAAAGTAGCATAAAACGGGGAAATGTATGCTAGTGATTCGTGCATCGGAAACCTTCCTTGTTTCCCCTATAGTGATAGTATCAATAAACCCGTCCACATCATCGCGATGTGGTTCCTCTGTCTTGCCCTCGAAAGGGACTAAACAAACCCGACAAAAATCATAAAGTGACATCTCCTTATGCTCATCATATAAATGGAACTCCACCATTGGTGGTGAGCTCCTAGAATGAAAATGAAAGTTTTGCACAAAGGTATTTGTGAGTAAGAGATACTAGTTGCATTGGTCGTGGAGGAAAGCGGTGAGGCCTGCATTCTTAGCCAATTCATGAAAATCCTCATAAATCCCGGCTGCTCTCAAGAAATCATCGGAAGGCCATTCACACACCCGAACCTCCGTGGTGCGAGGCAGATTATACTTAGGCTTTGGTGCCTTTTCCTTCGAGCTTTGGCTCGATGAGCCCCTCTTCATCATTTTCTGAAAAATTCTAAAAAAATTAGTAACTTCAAAATAAAAGTAAACCAAACTCAATAATATTGATAGGAACTACTCCTACAAGTGCCTAGGGCCTATATCATGCATCAAAACTACTTGGAACCATATAAATTTGTCATGCAAGCTCAAGAACAGGGTCACCTAAGGAGCATAAATTTGCAATTAATAGAGCACTAGAACAAAAACTAATTGGACCAATGGAGGAGTCACATACCAAGGAACAATCTCCCCAAGCAGTTTTGTGAGAGGTGCTTTGAGCAAGGAGATCGAGAATGGCAGCAAAATGAGCTTGGACTCGGGTTTGAGCTGGATATTCGTGTTTGGGGGAGGAAGAAGGAGTGTGTGGGTGAAAGGATAAGTGGAGGAGGGCCACCATGGGCCCATGAGGCAAAGGGGCGCGCCCTCCAGCCTCGTGGGCAGGTGGTTGACCCCCCTGCGGTGTTCTCAGTGCCAAATATTCTCAAATATTCTAGAAAAAATCATATTTACATTTCAGGGCATTTGGAGAACTTTTATTTTCGGGGTATTTTTATATTGCATGGATAATCAGATAACAGACAAAAAATATTTATTTTTATTTTATTTAATATAAACAACAGAAAGTAAAAGTGGGGTACAGAAGGTTGTGCTTTCTAGTTTCATCCATCTCATGCTCATCAAAAGGAATCCACTAACAAGGTTGATCAAGTCTTGTTAATGAACTCATTCCGAATAACATGGAACCGGAAATTTTTTGAATAACACTATGTTACCTCAACGGGGATATGCACATCCCCAATAATAAGAATATCATATTTCTTCTTGACAGTAGGAAGAGGAAATTCAAAACCTCCAAATTTAATCGATGGACATTTTCCAATAGAGTTGATACTGTGGACTTGAGGTTGTTTCCTCGGAAAGTGTACCGTATGCTCATTACCATTAACATGAAAAGTGTCGTTGCCTTTAGTGCAATCAATAACAGCCCCTACAGTATTCAAAAAGGGTCTTCCAAGAATAATAGACATACTATCGTCCTCGGGAATATCAAGAATAACAAAGTCTGTTAAAATAGTAACATTTGCAACTACAACAGGCACATCCTGACAAATACCGACAGGTATAGCAGTTGATTTATTAGCCATTTGCAAATATATTTCAGTAGGTGTCAACTTATTCAAATCACGTCTACGATATAAAGAGAGAGGCAGAACACTAACACCGGCTCCAAGATCACATAAAGCAGTTTTAACATAGTTTCTTTTAATGGAGCATGGTATAGTGGGTACACCGGGATCTCCAAGTTTCTTTGGTATTCCACCCTTAAAAGTATAATTAGCAAGCATGGTGGAAATTTTAGCTTCCAGCATCTTTCTCTTATTTGTAACAATTTCTTTCATGTACTTAGCATAAGGATTCATTTTAAGCATATCAGTTAATCGCATACGCAAAAAGATAGGTCTAATCATTTCAGCAAAGCGCTCAAAATCCTCATCATCCTTTTTCTTGGATGGTTTGGGAGGAAAAGGCATGGGTTTCTGAACCCATGGTTCTCTTTCTTTACCATGTTTCCTAGCAACAAAGTCTTTCTTATCATAACGTTGATTCTTTGATTGTGGGTTATCAAGATCAACAGCAGGTTCAATTTCTATATCATTATCATTACTAGGTTGAGCATCAACATGAACATTATCATTAACACTAGTTTCAGGTTCATTACCAGATTGAGTTTCAGCATCAAAAATAGAATATCATTTTGATTCTCAGGTGTTTTAGTAATAGGTTCACTAGAAGCATGCAAAGTCCTATCGTTTAACTTTTTCTTCCTTTTAGAAGGACTAGGTGCATCTATATTATTTCTCTGAGAATCTTGCTCAATTCTCTTAGGATGGCCTTCAGGATAAGTTCCTGAGTCATTCTACCACCTCTAGTCATAACTCTAACAGCATTATGATTATTCTTACTATTCAATTCACTGAGCAAATCATTTTGAGCTTTAAGTGCTTGTTCTACTTGAGTGGTAACCATAGAAGCATGTTTACTAATAAGTTTAAGTTCACCTTTAACATTAGCCATATAATCACCCAAGTGTTCAAGCATATTTGAATTGTATTTCAATTGTCTACCAAAATAAGCATTAAAGTCTTCCTGCTTATCCATAAATTTACCAAACTCGTCTAAGCATGGGTTAGCAAACTTAGTAAATGGGATTTCAGCTTTACATATCTATAGAGAGAATTTACCTTTACTACCTGTGTTGGGTTATCAAGACCATGTATTTCTTCAATAGGTGATGGATTAAAACCATGTATTTCTTCAACAGGCGGTAAATTAAGACCATGTATTTCTTCAATAGGAGGTAAATTCTTAACATCTTCAGCTTTAATACCTTTTTCTTTCATAGATTTCTTTGCCTCTTGCATATCTTCAGGACTGAGAAATAGAATACCCCTCTTCTTCGGAGTTGGTTTAGGAATAGGCTCAGGAGTTGGCTCTGGAGGTGTCCAATTATTTTCATTTGTCAACATATTATTCAATAGAATTTCAGCTTCATCTAGTGTTCTTTCCCTGAAAATAGAACCAGCACAACTATCCAGGTAATCTCTGGAAGCATCGGTTAGTCCATTATAAAAGATATCAAGTATTTCATTTTTCTTAAGAGGATGATCAGGAAAAGCATTAATTTATTGGAGAAGCCTCCCCCAAGCTTGTGGGAGTCTCTCTTCTTCAATTTGAACAAAATTATATATATCCCTTAAGGCAGCTTGTTTCTTATGAGCAAGGAAATACTTAGCAGAGAAGTAATAAATCATATCCTGGGGACTACGCACACAACCAGGATCAAGAGAATTAAACCATGTCTTAGCATCACCCTTTAATGAGAACGGAAATATTTTAAGGATATAAAAGTAGTGAGTTCTCTCATCTTTAGTAAACAGGGTAGCTATATCCTTTAATTTAGTAAGATGTGCCACAACAGTTTCAGATTCATAGCCATGAAAAGGATCATATTCAACCAAAGTAATTATATCAGGATTAACAGAGAATTCATAATCCTTATTGGTAACACAGATAGGTGAAGTAGAAAAAGCAGGGTCAGGTTTCATTCTAGCATTTAGAGATTGCTTGTTCCATTTAGCTAATAACCTCTTAAGTTCGTATCTATCTTTACAAGCTAAAATAGCTAAAGAGGCTTCTTGATCAAAAACATAACCCTCAGGAATAACAAGTGATTCTTCATCATCACTTTCATCAGTATTATCATATTCAATATTTTCAATCTGTTTAGCCCTAGCAAGTTGTTCATCAAGGAATTCACCAAGTGGCACAGTAGTATCACGCATAGAAGTAGTTTCATCATAAGTATCATGCATAGCAGAAGTGGCATCATCAATAACATGCGACATATCAGAACGAATAGCAGAAGCAGGTTTAGGTGTCGCAAGCTTACTTAAAACAGAAGGTGAATCAAGTGCAGAGCTAGATGGCAGTTCCTTACCTCCCCTCGTAGTTGAGGGATAAATCTTGGTTCTTGGATCTTTCAAGTTCTTCATAATGATAAGCAGATATAAATCCCAAGTGACTCAAAGAATAGAGCTATGCTCCCCGGCAACGGAGCCAGAAAATAGTCTTGATAGCCCACAAGTATAGGGGATCGCAACAGTTTTCGAGGGTAAAGTATTCAACCCAAATTTATTGATTCGACACAAGGGGAGCCAAAGAATACTCTCAAGTATTAGCAGCTGAGTTGTTAATTCAACCACACCTGGAAACTTAATATCCGCAGCAAAGTGTTTAGTAGCAAAGTAATATGATAGTAGTGGTAATGGTAGCAAAAGGTAACAGTAGTAAAAGTAATGTTTTTGGTATTTTGTAGTGATGATAGCAATAGCAACGGGAAAGTAAATAAGCGAAGAACAATATATGGAAAGCTCGTAGGCAATGGATTGGTGATAGAGAACTATGCCGGATGCGGTTCATCATGTAACAGTCATAACCTAGTGAGGGAGTCCTGGATTAGGGGGTGTTCGGGTAGCCGGACTATACCTTCAGCCGGACTCCTGGACTATGAAGATACAAGATTGAAGATTTTGTCCCGTGTCCGGATCGGACTTTCCTTGGCGTGGAAGGCAAGCTTGGCGATGCGGATATTCAGGATCTCCTTCCATTGTACCCGACTCTGTGTAACCCTAACCCTATCCGGTGTCTATATAAACCGGAGGGTTGTAGTCCGTAGGCAATCAACTCCATACACAACAATCATACCATAGGCTAGCTTCTAGGGTTTAGCCTCCTTGATCTCGTGGTAGATCTACTCTTGTATTACCCATATCATCAATATTAATCAAGCAGGAGTAGGGTATTACTTCCATCAAGAGGGCCCGAACCTGGGTAAAACAAAGTGTTCCCTGCCTCCTGTTACCATCCGGCCTAGACGCATAGCTCGGGACCCCCTACCCGAGATCCGCCGGTTTTGACACTGACATTGGTGCTTTCATTGAGAGTTCCTCTGTGTCGTCGCTTTTAGGCACGATGGCTCCTTCGATCATCAACAATGATGCAGTCCAGGGTGAGACTTTTCTCCCCGGACAGATCTTCGTCTTCGGCGGCTTCGCATCGCGGGCCAATTCACTTGGCTACCTGGAGCAGATCGAAAGCTACGCCCCTGGCCATCAAGTCAGGTTTGGAAGCCTAAACTACACGGCAGACATCCGCGGAGATTTGATCTTCGACGGATTCAAGCCACAGCCAAGCGCGCCGCACTGTCTCGTGGGGCATGATCTAGCTCTGCCGCCGAACAGTACCCTGAAGGCCGCAAACACACCGGCTCTGACCCTTAATTCGGAGCCAGCTGCGCCAATCGAGGGTGAGCGGTTGGACGTCACCTTGGGGGCTGTAATCTTAAAGGTGATCGAGCCAAACGCCAGCCCCGCACTCTGCATGGCCCGTGACTCCAAGGAGCCGGATTCCTCTCCGAACTCCGAACCTCTCGCGTCCCGGCCGATCGAACCCGATTGGGCGCCAATAATGAAGTTCACCGCCGCGGACATCTTTCAGCACTCGCCCTTTGGCGACATGCTGAATTCTCTAAAGTCTCTCTCTTTATCAGGAGAGCCCTGGCCGGATTACGGTCAGCGAGGATGGGATACAGACGACGAAGAAATTCAAAGCCCACCCGCCACCCACTTGGTAGCCACTGTCGACAATTTAAACGACGTGCTCAACTTCGACTCCGGAGACATCTACAGCATGGATGACGATGCAGGAGATACCGACGAACCAACGCCCATAGGGCATTGGATAGCCACCTCATCTCACGATGTGTACATGGTGGATACCCCTAAAGGAAGCGATAACGAGGGAAAAGGGGATGGGATGGGAGTTCGACCCCCCGAAAAGCAATCAAAGCGTCGGCGTAAACGCCGACCCAAGCCCCGCCTCGACAAAAACCCAGCCATAGAGCAGGACAAGCAGGCCTTAGAGCAACCATCTGAAAAGGGCAACACAGATAGAGAAACCGAACATCCCTCCCCCGGCGAAAACGGCATTCCGGACGACCTCACGCCGAATAAACCTATGAAGCAGAAGAATCTCCACGAAAGGCTCATTGCAACTGCACGCAGCCTAAAGAAGCAGAAGCGGAAGCTAAAAACAGCAGAAGACGCACTCAGGATTAGATGGAGCAAAGTAATCAATACCACAGATAAGTACGACGACAGTCGCCGCACTAAAAGCTATCCGAAAAGAAAGCTACTACCTGAATTCGACGAAGAGGCCCTAGAGCCCTCGCATTCAAAAAATGAAAAAGCCACACGGTCGGATAGACGGCCCCATAAAGCGGCAAGCGACGCCGCACCTAAATCGGCATGCGACCCACTTAAGGATTCGCATCATGGCCCAGTCAGGTCCATTTATGGGCCAAGAAAGCAAGCTCTCGTAAGCAATGCTATGAAGCCATCGTCGGAATCTGGCACACCCAAATACAGGGGCGCCGCACACCCCCTATGTTTCACCGATGAGGTCCTGGACTATGAATTCCCAGAGGGATTCAAACCCGTAAACATAGAGGCATATGATGGAACAACAGACCCTGGAGTCTGGATCGAGGATTATATCCTCCACATACACATGGCTAGAGGAGATGATCTCCACGCCATAAAATATCTACCCCTTAAGCTTAATGGGCCAGCCCAGCATTGGCTTAAAAGCCTTCCAGAAAACACAATTGGAAGTTGGGAAGAGCTCGAGGATGCTTTCCGAGCAAACTTTCAAGGGACCTATGTTCGTCCCCCGGATGCAGACGATCTTAGTCACATAAATCAACAACCCGGAGAATCAGCTCGGCAGTTCTGGAATAGATTCCTCACTAAAAAGAATCAGATAGTCGACTGTCCGGACGCCGAAGCCTTAGCAGCTTTCAGGCATAATGTCCGAGACGAATGGCTCGCCAGACACCTCGGCCAAGAAAACCAAGAACAATGGCCGCACTAACAAGCCTCATGACCCGCTTTTGTGCAGGGGAGGACAGCTGGTTGGCAATGTGCAGCCCCAGCAACCCAAGTACATCCGAAACCAGGGATGGAAACGGAAAACCATGACGCAACAAGGACCGTCGCTGGACTAAGGACAAAAGTCCGAAGAGCACGGCAGTCAATGCCGGATTCAAAGGCTCATGACAAAATCAGGAAAAATCGCCCCCCCAGGATAATAGGGACGATCCATCCAACCTAAATAAAATCCTAGACAGGATATGTCAGATACACAGTACTCCCGGGAAGCCTACTAACCATACCCACAGAGACTGTTGGGTTTTCAAACAATCCGGCAGACTCAATGCCGAACACAAGGGTCTCGACACACCAAGCGAAGACGAGGACGAACCCCAAAAGCAGAGCACCAGGAAACAAAAGAACTTCCCACAGGAAGTAAAAACAGTGAACTCACTTCACATAATAAAACATGCGGCGCCGGTAAAGGTACGCACCACACGGCCCATCCCCAAAGGGTCCTGCAACTGGTTGTCAAAACCGATCATCTTCGATCAGCTATATTATTCTAGGAATATCAAGAATGTAGGCTGGACTGCCTTGATACTCGATCCAATAATTGGTGGACTCAAGTTTTCAAATGTCCTTATGGATGGCGGCAGTGGACTAAACCTGATATATCAGGATACAATCCAGCACATGGGGATAAACCCAGCAAGAATCCACTGCAGCAAAACCTCCTTTCAAGGGGTAATACCTGGTCCGGACACACATTGTACGGGTTTTCTCCGGCTCACAGTCACATTCGGCTCTGCCGATAACCTCCGTCGCGAAAAGCTGACCTTCCATATCGTCCCGTTCTCAAGTCGCTATCAAGCACTACTAGGACGCGAAGCTGTCGCTCGCTTTAACGCAATACCGCATTATGCATCTCTTATGCTCAAGATGCCCGGTCCACGAGGCATCATCTCTTTGAAGGGGAAGCACTAAAGTGCGCCTCCCCAAGCGGAGGACTGTGCGGCCGCTTTGACAGCCCCATAGCAAAATGGCCTCACCGGCCAAAAAACTTCAAAATAGGTCATTTAAAGACCACGAACGTGGATAGACGTTTTCGGTGCAAAATCAACATTGATGCAGGCCTAGAATCCATATACCCCAGCACTAGGGGCTCCACGCATATACAATAAGAGACAATAAAGCTCAAACTTATATATCTTACTTTATACTTTGCTTATTTTAAACATTTTCGGCACGACTCGTTTTCAACTCAGTTCCTCTCTTTTATAGATGAACGTCGTGCGGCGCCCGTCCAGGATACGGCACAACGGAGACACAGGCGCAGACGTGCAGTAGGGACCCGTCCTAAAGGATTCTTTTTAGATTAAGACCCTGCGTAAACCTTTTTTACTGTCTCTTGTTGTTACACATCCCCTGGTTTTCTCTTTCTAATATAACCAAGGAGGAGGCTGGCGTCTTCGCATATGGCCACATCAGAATTTTTGCACGTACCTGGACACTAGGGGCTTTTTTAATAAAGGGTGTTGTTTGGCCCGCACTCATAAAGACCGAACACCTTAGGGAGTGTTCGGCGTCGCGAGTTTTGGCATTATATGCATCAGCTCTGAATCATGTCTTTGGTCAAATGTTGGGTTGCCTGGCTCCTGAGTTCGTCTACCTTACGTTCCGCTCTATCGGCTAAGGTAGCACCAGGAGAACTACGGCGATTGTGCCCCCGGTTCGGCCAGGGCGAGCACCTCAGTAGAGAAAGCCGAAAACTGACTGTCATGAGGTAGCGTGAGATCGGTCAGCCACTCGATGACTGATCGGAATCTATCGGATTCCTCCGCTTTAATGAAGGGCCGCTTCCCGGTCAGGCACATACGCGCCCCGAATTCGGACGAGCGCAGTTGCCAACAAGGAGCTACCTAAAGAGTCTCATTTTCAAACTCCTATGGCTAAGTGAAAGTGTTAAAGCATTATAGTCCGGTTGCCTGGCCCGCTGTGCTATCACCTCCTTTGTAGGACCAAGACGTTGGGTTAAGTGTGAAAATGCGTCTTCTGCGAGCACCCCCCCACTATGTGCGTGGGGGCTGAAGCCAACGAGTGCCATCTTTCAGATTCTATATATATATACACACACATATATATATATATATATATATATATATATATATCTTAAAACGGCCGCATATAAGGTGTTAATAATACTTGGAGGCACAAGTATAAAAAAGGCCACTACAATTTATCAAAATACTACTTTTCAATTACATATGCTATCATAACATAGCATCTTTCGAGCACTGCGTCTCTATTACACGAGCGCCTTCAAGGACTTCCTGAAAATAGTACTCGGAAGATACTCGGCTTTTGTCCGAATCTCGGGACGCAACAACGGTGGTCTCCATCTCTGCCCAGTATGTCTTGACACGGGCAAGAGCCATCCTTGCGCCCTCTATGCATGCTGACCTCTTCATTGCATTAATACGCGACACCGCGTCAAGGAATTGCTGCACCAAGCTGAAATAACTCTTCGGCTCCGATCTCCCCGGCCACAGATGATCCATGACGTACTTCATGGCGAGTCCGGACAACCTATTCAGTTCGGCCCATTGAGCCAAATGATCATCCACTGCCAGTGGACGCTCTGGATTATGAAACTGCGACCAGAAAAGCTTTTCCACTTCGCAATCTTTCTGATCTCGAAAGTGTTCGGTCGCATCAGCGGCACCCATTGCCAAGTCCAGATAGGTGTCCTCCACACTCCACATCCAGTCCAACGGAGCAAACTTCGGATCACAAAACTTCCTCCACAGCATAAAGGACTTTCCATCCGCAATCTGTTCAGCCTGACGTAGCTCCTCTTCCGCAGCTCTCATCGTAGAGCGAGTGTCCTTGGCATCGGCAACGACCTTCTCTAAGTCCGTCTGTCTCGCCTGGTCTTCTTTCTCAAGAAGTTTGCAACGGTCTGCAGCACTCTTTAACTTCTCGGCCATCTCGGCCATCTCTTCTTTGCTTCGGCAGTGAGCAGCCTGTTCGGCTCTCAGCTCTTCAGGGGCCTTCTCGGTAGCTGCATCGCTTTTTCTGGCTTGCTCCTTAGCTCGGGCAAGTTCTGCCCTAAGATTCTCCACGACGGCCGTACCATCTGCGGCAAGCACACACATTGTAAGACACTGGCATAAAACTCCTCTTACTTGATGCCGCCCGAAGAATTACATACCTTGAGCCTCATCAAGCCGCTTGTCGACAAGTGCGATGTCGGCATCTGCCACGTCCAGTTGCCACTTTAGTTCGGCCACATCATAAGTTCGGCTTGATTCCGGACACCTCGCCACCTACATTCAAAGGCGACATCTTAGACCTGGGATTATGATCCTTTGCGTGCCGTCATTTCTTGACAACGCGCAGAGTATCAGGGGCTACTATCTATACAGGGCGCACCTTACATTTGCGCAACAGACAAAAGTGTACATTATCTAAACGTACCTCAAAACCCGTTAGTAACTTTTGACGGCCTCATGCAATCCGCTTTCTGCGGATGAAATCCTTTCAATCACCGTGCCCATCAATGCACGGTGCTCCTCTGAGATAGAAGCTCGCCCCAACAGAATCTTCAGCTCCTCCAGCCGAGCACCAGACAGTGCCGGACTTGTCCTATGGCCTCTTTCGAAGGCCGGACGCGGAGAGCCTTGGGGGGCCACATAGTCTTCCGCCCCTGCCGGATTCGGAGAAACCCTCCGCGACGACACCTCAGGGTCGCCCGCCTCGCTAGGTGGGACGGCAGGGGGAGGCGTCCCGCTCTCCATCATCTCCGGAAGAAGATCCCCCGAAGACGAGCTCTGCTGAGAAGGGCTGAGGTCCGAGCTATAAGGTACAATTTCGGTTAGTCTTTACAGATATAAATCAAGGATTTCTCTCATCCCTCAAAAGGAAAACCTCTCTCTACTTACGGCTCGCTGGAGGGCTGATCCAATTGAGGGCGTGGTCCGGCCGAGGAACTCCCCGGCGTCGGACCCTCTGACGAGGATTTTCTCCCCCGTTTCGAGGCCATGGTCTCCGGGTCGTCAGAGGCGGCTCTCTTCTTCCCCTTAGGAGAGGAATTGTCGGTTCCTCCCTTCGGAGCATCCTCCTTCAAGGAGGCCATAGCTTCCTTGTCCTCCCCCTCCAAAGGCATTTTTTCCAGCATCCTGACCACCACGGGATCCGGCCTGGTTTCAGGAAGGGGAGCCGGACACCTGATCAGCTTTTCTGTCGCTATCCACTCCTGTTTAAAAGGACGGCTCTTTTAGGGGCAAGTTTATGACAATTATACGGATAGAAGGTCCGGGCACAAGGTTGCTTACTTGAGTATCCAGGCGATTGCAGCTTAGGCCTGCGTCCTCGGTTAAATTCGGACACATCTCTTGTGATCTGAAGAACAGTTTATGCATCTCCGCGGGCATTGCGCCCATAAAGTTCTGGAGAGCTCGCGGTCCCTCTGGATTAAACTCCCATAGGCGAAGGGGGCGACGTTTGCCGGGCAATATTCGGCGAATCAGCATGACCTGCGTCACCTTGACCAGGCTGAGGTCTCCTGCCAGGAGATCTTTAATGCGGCCTTGTAACAAGGACACGTGTTTGGGCAAACCCCAATCTAACCCTCTGTTAACCCATGACGCTAGCCGTGGTGGGGGACCCGAGCGAAAGGCAGGAGGCGCCACCCACTTGGCACTTCGGGGAGCGGTGATATAAAACCACTCTCGTTGCCACAAGCCTAGCTCCTCTTGAAAAGAGCCCTCGGGCCATGGAGCATCAGCATTTTTGTTTATAACAGCGCCTCCGCACTCTGTGTGCCGTCCCTTGATCATCTTCGGCTCCACCTTGAAAGTCTTGAGCCATAATCCGAAGTGGGGGGTAATACGGAGGAACGCTTCGCATACAACGATAAACGAGGAAATGTGGAGGATGGACTCCAGAGCTAAGTCATGAAATTCCAGCCCGTAATAAAACAGCAGCCCCCTCACGAAGGGATCCATCGGGAAGCCTAACCCCCGAAGGAAGTGAGACATGAACACTACACTCTCGCCGGGCTGGGGACTGGGAATAGCCTGATTTTGAGCAGGCAACCTATGCGGAATTTCGGCGGTCAAGAACTTAGCCTCTCTCAACTGTAGCACGTCCTCCTCCATGACAGAGGAGGGCATCCATCGGCCTTGAAGGTCGGAACCGGACATTGTCGAAGGTCCCAAGCGCCTGGAATCTGGAGCTTAGGGTGTTGGAACTCGAGGCGACGGGCGAACTCGTTTGAGATTGGAAAAAGGAGTAAGGCCTTGGTCTCTTTATAAGAGGTTGAATACTAGGAGCCCTCCCCGTAACCGTTTGGGACTCGCTTTTAATCGAGAAAATATGCTAACGGGCACGATTGGGCTACCCACGTCCGTATTGATGAGAATCCCGTAAAAAGGGCACACGATCTCTGCTTTGACAAGACGTGCCAAGGAAGCCGCCTCGCAAAACATGCTGAGGTGGAAAAGTAAAAACGATTTGAGTAAAGGACTTGGCTGTAGTGTGATGGCGCACTGCAGAATACGTCGGCAGATTTGATTTGTGCTAATATTATTCTCTCTATGGCAATATTGGAAACTTATTTTGCAGAACCGGACACTACTCTTGGTGTTTACAATCTTCTATGAAGGACTTGGAGGAGGAACCCGCCTTGCAATGCCGAAGACAATTTTGCGCGCCGGACTCGTCATCATTGAAGCCTGGTTTAGGGGCTACTGAGGGAGTCCTGGATTAGGGGGTGCTCGGGTAGCCGGACTATACCTTCAGCCGGACTCCTGGACTATGAAGATACAAGATTGAAGAATTCGTCCCGTGTCCGGATGGGACTTTCCTTGGCGTGGAAGGCAAGCTTGGCGATGCGGATATTCAGGATCTCCTACCATTGTAACTGACTCTGTGTAACCCTAACCCTATCCGGTGTCTATATAAACCGGAGGATTGTAGTCCGTAGGCAATTAACTCCATACACAACAATCATACCATAGGCTAGCTTCTAGGGTTTAGCCTCCTTGATATCGTGGTAGATCTACTCTTGTACTACCCATATCATTAATATTAATCAAGCAGGAGTAGGGTATTACCTCCATCGAGACGGCCCGAACCTGGGTAAAACAAAGTGTTCCCTGCCTCCTGTTACCATCCGGCCTAGACGCACAGTTCGGGACCCCCTACCCGAGATCCGCCGGTTTTGACACCGACACCTAGGGTGACACAGAACTAGCTCTAGTTCATTGATATAATGTAGGCATGTATTCCGAACATAGTCATACATGCTTATGGAAAAGAACTTGCATGACATCTTTTGTCCTACCCTCCCGTAGCAGCTGGGTCCTTACGGAAACTAAAGGATATTAAGGCCTCCTTTTAATAGAGTACCGAAACAAAGCATTAACACATAGTAAATACATGAACTCCTCAAACTACGGTCATCACCGGTAAATATCCCGATTATTGTCACTTCGGGGTTAATGGATCATAACACATAATAGGTGACTATAGACTTGCAAGATAGGATCAAGAACACTCATATATTGATGAAAACATAATAGGTTCAGATCTGAAATCATGGCACTCGGGCCCTAGTGACAAGCATTAAGCATAGCAAAGTCATAGCAACATCAATCCCAGAACATAGTGGATACTAGGGATCAAACCCTAACAAAACTAACTCGATTACATGATAGATCCCATCTAACCCGTCACCGTCCAGCAAGCCTACGATGGAATTACTCACGCACGGTAGTGAGCATCATGAAATTGGTGATGGAGGATGGTTGATGATGACGATGGCGAAGGATTCCCCTCTCCGGAGCCCCGAACGGACTCCAGATCAGCCCTCCCGAGAGGTTTTAGGGCTTGGCGGTGGCTCCGTATCGTAAAACGCGATGAATTCTTCTCTCTGATTTTTTTCTCCCCGAAACACAATATATAGAGTTGGAGTTAGAGTCGGAGAGGCACCAGGGGGCCCACGAGGTAGGGGCGCGCCCTAGGGGGGCAGACGCGCCCCCCACCCTCGTGGAGATGTGGTGGGCCCCCTGGCCTTCATCTTTTGTAGGTATTTTTAATACTTTCCAAAAAGTTGTTTTGTGAAGTTTCAGGTCATTCCGAGAACATTTGTTCCTGCACATAAATAACATCATGGTAATTCTGCTGAAAACAGTGTCAGTCCGGGTTAGTTCCATTCAAATCATGCAAGTTAGAGTCCAAAACAAGGGCAAAAGTGTTTGGAAAAGTAGATACGTTGGAGACGTATCAAGACTCAGATCAAATACCAAGATCTCGTTAAGCGTGTTATTTGATGTAACCGGGGATGCCGACCAGGGCCAGATCCACCTCTCTCCTAGGTGGTCTCAACCTGCCCTATCGCTCCACCACAAAGTAACAGTCGGGGGCCGTCGGGAACCCAGGTCCACCACTACCTGGATGGAACCACCTGCCCCTTCAGCCCCCATATCTGAATCACTTGCGGGTACTCTACGAGCCGACCCGACTTTAGTCACCACATGTATCATGTGTAATATGTATAGTATATACCCGTGATCACCTCCCGAGTGATCACGACCCAATAGTATAGCATGGCAGATGGACAAGAATGTAGGGCCACTTATGGAATACTAGCATGCTATACTAAGCATTTAGGATTGCAGGTAAAGGTAACAATAGTAGTAGCAAAGACATGCTATGCATCAGAATAGGATTAACGGAAAGTAGTAACATGCGACACTACTCTAATGCAAGCAGTAGAGAGAAGGAATAGGCGATATCGGGTTGATAAAGGGGGGGCTTGCCTGGTTGCTCTGGCAAGTAGCGGTCGTCAACAGCGTAGTCGATCAGGGCACCAGCAGCGGCGTCAGTATGGTAGTCTACCGGAGAGAAGAGGGGGAAGAAACAACGAATACAATGGAAGCAGATGCATATCGATGCATGACATGACAAGTAATGGTGCTAGGTGTGCCCTAACGCGGTAGGAGGTGATACTGTCGTAGGGGGGAAACATCCGGGAAAGTATCCCTGGTGTTTCGCGTTTTCGGACAAATGAACCGGAGGGGAAAAGTTGCCCGTTCTCTATGCTTGGGATGTGTGGCGGACGAACGGGTTGCGTATTCGGATTCGTGTTGTCGTTCTGAGCAACTTTCATGTACAAAGTTTTTCCATCCGAGCTACGGTTTATTTTATATTAATTTTAAAAGATTTAATCATTTTTAGAATTTATTTAATTATTTTAAATCAACATTATGCAGAATAGTATATGCTGACGTCATCGTGATTCAGCATGACATCAGCAGTGTACAGGGCGTTGACTGGGTCAAACTGACATGTGGGTCCCAGCTGTCATACTCTGTTTAGCCTAATTAGGGTTTAACTAATCTAATTATTGTATAAATAACTAAAAATAGTTAATTAGGTTAATTAAACATAATTTAATTAATTAATTAATTAAAATCTTTTTTGATAACGTTTTGGAGTGCGGGGCCCCCGTGTCATTGGCCCATGGCCTTAACGGGGCGGGCGCAACGGGTGTCGGGCACCAGCCCAAGCGGGTCGGGCATGCAGGCATGAGCATGCCCGACCGAGCGAGCGGACGGCGGCGGGCCGCGGCGGCCTGGCATGACCCCGGTGAGGCCACCGGCGGGCGTAGAGGGGAGGGGGCCGCGGCCAGCGTCAGGCGGTCGGGGCACCGGGGAGGGTCGACTGCTACGAGCGGCAGCGGGAGCGGACGCAGACGGAAGCAGGTGCGACGGTGGCGGCAATTCACGCGCGGGCGCATGCATGTATGTAGGGGGCGCGGGAGGGTTGGCCTGGACGCGTCCCAGGCAGGAGCAACACGCGCGAGGGCGGGACCGGGGCGCAGCAGGGATGCGGGCACGACGGCCGGAGGAGGAGGGGCGCGCGCGGGGGTGGAGCCGGAGCGCTGTTAGCGGGCGGCTACGGCAGCGGTGAGCGCGAGATGGCGGCAGCAGCACAACAGCGGGACGTGGGCGCGCGTCGTCGAGCCCTGGCGCGGGCGCGGTGAGCACGTCAAGGGGGAGCAAGGGGCGGCCACGCTCGCGAGCAGCGGCGGCTTATGAGCGTGTGCACGTACGTGCGCACGGGGACATGGGAGAGAAAGAGAGGGGGCCCCACGGGGGGATCGTAGGGCACGGGCAGTGGGGGTCGTGGTGGGGGACGGGGACGACGCGAGTGACGAGTGGGACGAGTAGGCGGCGGAGAGGACGACGGGGAGGCAGTCCAGCGATGGCGTCCGACGAGGTGGCGGTCTGGGTGGCGAGAATCGGCGACGGGGTCGGGGCGTCGTGCCCCGATCCAAATCCAGTGGGGGGAGGGGTGAGAGGAGTGGGGAACGTGTGGGAGGGTAGCGGTTTAGGGTTCGCATGGGGTGGGGGTTAGTAGGGGGAGGCCGGGCCGGTTGTGGCCTGGTGGCCAGCCGGGCCACCGCCTAGTAGTGGGGGGGCTTTGTTTCTTTTTGTTTTTTTGTTTAGCCTTTTCTTTTTCTTTTAAATGGTTGATGCTTTCTCTATGATTTCTATTTAGTTTTAGGCTTTATAAAATATAACACTAGCCCTAAATTAGTGTTTATAGTTAGACCCATGTCACAATTAATTTGGCACTAAAATAAATTAGTTTAGAGTTTTTACAAATTAAAAAGCATTTATTTAATTATTTTAATCCCTGTTTTATTTATCAAAGGGCATTTAAATTCTTTATAAATTATTGGTTTCAACATGACAGTTAACCACAGATTATTTGCCACAAATTGAACATTTTAGTTTTCATGTTTGAGAAATTTGAATTTTGGACTTTAATTTGAATTTGAAATTGAATAGTGATTTGGATCAAGTGAGGATTAGCAACACTAATCGTGGTGACGTGGCAACATTAGTGGAGGGTTATTGTAGCTTAAATATCCAGGCGTTACAATTCTCCTCCACTACAAGAAATCTCGTCCCGAAATTTATGAGGGGTAAGTGGGAAAGGTGTGGTTATGAAATTCTAACGTGTCTTCTCGGTCTAGCTTTCTCTTCTCGAAGAAGTTAATCGCTTTCGTTGATGTCTTCAATTGTCTGCTTCAGGTCGTCATGATGAAGTCATCAGCCTTTCTTCATGAACTCCATCGTAATTACGAATAGGTAAGGGGCAACTGGACAATGGTAGAATGCTATAAAGGAAAATCCTTTGGGAGCTATCCCATGAACGAGCGCATGAGTAGCTCTTTAGTTTAGCAAATGAAGCACATCGAGAGCAAAGTAATAAGATACAATAGGAAGTTTCAAGCAGACAGACAGTCGTTTGATGTCTAATTAGAAGGTGAAAAGGATTCAGGGCAACGAAAATAAGTGATGCGTTTGATACAAGAGTAGATCATCTCTAGGAAGGTGGCTCATGAATTACACACGAATCCAAGCATGGGTATTGACTTTGGTGACAGGGGTGTACAGGAGAGTCAGGTGTTGATCTTGTGTAACTGTGGGTTATGGGCCCACCATGTGGGTTAAAAGTAGAAAGGCATTGACAGCTTGTATGGTCAAGATAGTAAGGCACGTCAGAGAAGAGACTGTCAGTTATGTCGGCAACAACTTCGATACCAAGGGCGAGGGACGAAGAGAACCATTTTCCTGCTCGTTGAACGAGGCAGACCAATAGGCAGAGTTCGCGTCCGTGGGTGGTTACCAGAATGTCATCAACAAAAGCAATAGGGTCTTACTGATATAATTGTACACCGAGGTGTTTACATAAGCAGGAGAATATTTCTGCTTGGATCATATAGATCACAAGAAAGGTTAAACCAAACAATGAAAAGGAAAATGTGATTATCAGATTAAACAGAACAATGGAAAGGAAAAATGTTTTAAACACATATTTCAGCGGTATATCCTTCCCAAGGACAAGCAGAGCATGATATCCGTGACAAGATATAATGTAGAAAACCCTTTAGGTAAGGGGAGAGAAATTTCATGACATTACCCATACAACGGTGTTTGGATAATTGAGCAAGAAACATTTAGCATTGGGCTTCAAATGTTCTTGTTGAAAATCGGAGTACCACAGACATGCTTCGAGATAGCATTGACATGATCTTCAATCAAAGGTCACACTTTGGATACACAAAGGATCCATTGGGAACACTCATAGAATAAGACTTATAATTTCCTCATGGAAGAATGGATAATCTTTCTAATAAGGAAACTATAACAATAGGTCCTCCGGCCAGGTGTGCTTGGCATGACATCACCTTACCGGGTCATATAAAGACCAATGTTATAACTCTTGGAAATATGTTCCAACCATCATATCTGACCGAGATTTGGATCAGATAGGTGTCAGGATACCTCAGACTCGGGATGCCTGAGAAAAAAAGGTGTAACACAAATTGACGAGACGACATTGTAAGATTCTCGGGAAATGTACTATGGAAGCGAGTTCATCATTAAACCAAGGAGAGGATGAGGGGGGCGGCTGATGGACTCGACAACAATTCCTCAAGATTTCCAAAAGGATGGATTTCCACATTTATGTGAACAAGGGGATAACATTTGTCAGATCAAATGGTATAATGATGTATGCTCGAGGAAAACATACACCATTAACCATTGGTTGGAAGGTGCACCCATAATATGGGCTTAGGTAGCATGATCAATGTTTAGAATGGTGATTCAATAACTGATAGGATAAGAATGAACTGTCGATCATTAACTTCAAAGCAATACGGTTGCTATAAGTGCAGAATCCAAACAACACCGTTCACTTGTTGGTATTCCAGTTAGAAACAACAAGGGGACCAAGAAAAGAATGGTGATGGCGAGAAGTATCACTATACCAAGAATTATTAAGAGGTGGAGCAATCCTCACAACATCCTTGATATAGAAGACAGTAATACTACAAGGTATAACATAACCTAAGCTAGATAGCAAGGAAATCAAGGTACAACACAAAACATGAACAAGTTTGTGTTGGGGGGAAGGCAAGAATGTTGCCAATGATAACACAAATCATCGAGGGGTAAGGATGGCATTTCTCATCATGAATTTGACTGATATTCTGGAAGAGCTCAGAATGTTGATGATGACCATGACACATTTGTCGAGAGATTACCTGAAGATGTAATCGATCGGCGATGACATCAAGTCAAAGGAATGATGAAGCAAAAGGTTATTGGAACCACGGGTACGACACAAACTCGAAACCAAGCTTGCGGTTCAAGGCGAAATGATATGATGAGGAAGATCGACGTAAGCTTAGCTCATCATCAAAAATTGTGCTCCGGGAAGAAGGACTAGGTAGCACAGTTAAAATTTAGCACGATAAGGATATAGCCAATCAGGCTAGGAATGACTTGAAGGATTATTAATGTCATAAGCAACAAAAATTACTTAGAGTTATCGTATCGGAGCGCGGAATCGATTCACTTATCGATGTTCTCGGTTGACGACAACCCATACCCCGTGGAGTCACTATGACAGGGAAGGTACTACTTCATCAGAAATTCATAAGATATATCCTCGAGATACCATGGGGGTAATACAAGAAGGCAGATCAAAATAGAGGTGGGGCAGGCGTATTGATCTATAGAAGGCAAGTACTCTAACTTGTCCGAGAAATGGAATCAAGAAGAAAATATGGTCGGAACCATGGTTGCAAAAGACCAATTGCCATATATAAGATGAACTTATACCAAAGAGGGTTTAGGAGAAGCATCCATGATAAGATCATCATCGTGTCCATGGGCATGAACGCAAGGTTCAAGGTCGACTCCCACTTCTCCAATACACAACTTCTCATTTACTGCTCTCAGTTAAGAATGTTTAGAGTTTGAAAGTTTAACTGGCGAAATACCAGAAGGTTATGACCCATGAAGTCTTTTGGGTTCACACAAATTAAGGAAGGTATATGTTCAACCCATCGGGGCATCTTAGAAACATATACCACAACTTTCAAGAGTAAATATCACCAGCTCGAAAGCAGAGCATGGTTGGCCAAATCAGAGAATAGGATTTGCCAAATGGCACTATGTATCAGGGAAAGAACTTCTTGAGTTTTTTTTATACGAAGGACATTGTCGGATGATAATTCAACAAAGGGTCTAACAGTCCATAACGGGGCAGATGTGAGTGTCGGTACTCCATCAAAAGGAGAAAGAATGCCAAGGATCAATTTATTGAATTATCTGAATGACTCGAGGTTTAAATACAAAGGAATTATGAGAAGCAAATGCTTTGATCAAAATAGTAGTAAGTTGAATAGAATTAGATGGGAAATCAATCAAGGTTTGATTTGCCGAGAACCAGCACATGTCCGTAATAACGTCGAAATTGGAAGGATAGTTTCTAGGGAACAACTGATGATTGTGTGCATTCACACACATGTTGAATCAAAAGGATCAAAATGACAATCACAAAGGTTTTAAAGTAAACTGCCAGACAAATGGAATTAACCGGAATGCAAGTATGCAAGAATTCCAAGAACAACAGGTTGTTGAGGATTTTCGAAAGATCAAATAGTATTTCGAAGACTTTGGTGAAACACATAAACAACAGGGGAGAAACAAATCCTTGGTGTGTGTGAGGATTAATTTGTAGGCGTATTCAGGGGACAAGGAACTGCAAGGCAGTAGGCACAAGGATTCTCGGAACAATGAGTATTTTGGGGTATCTTGTAATAGCAAGAGCAACTGGGGGCTAATGTAAGAATGACAAGTGCATGTAGTTATCTATAGGGGTTGATGGTGGAAGGGAATTGCAAACGCAATTAGCACAAGTTCTCGAGATAATATCGGGGAGTATCTTCGGTATCTTCTAGTGCAGCAAGTGATCATCTGGAGTGAGGGGCTCTCCGGGAGAAACTACTTTCGAGAACCCAAAGTTAGTATTTTTAGCAAAATCATTTAACCTGAATAGAATAGAGATCAGAGTCCCAGAGTATATACAAGGAGTAAAAGATCTTAATACCATCCAATGGCGACGTGGGCCCGTAAGCCACATAGCCATGTTAGTAAAAGTTTTCAATTGACTAGACTCAACTTCGGCCAAGGAGTTTGGAAGGGGATTCCTACATGCAGTTGGCTATGATACCAACTTGTGACGCCCCCGATTCAATCATACACTAATCATACACACAAATGTGTACAATCAAGACCAGGGACTCACGGGAAGATATTACAACACAACTCTACAAATAACATAAGTCATACAAGCATCATATTACAAGCCAAGGGCCTTGAGGGCTCGAATAGAAGAGCTCGATCATAGACGAGTCAGCGGAAGCAACAATATCTGAGTACAGACATAAGTTAAACAAGTTGCCTTAAGATGGCTAGCACAAACTGGGATACATATTGAAAGAGGCGCAGGCCTCCTGCCTGGGATCCTCCTAAACTACTCCTGGTCGTCGTCGTCGGCCTGCACGTAGTAGTAGGCACCTCTAGTGTAGTAGGATTCATTGTCGATGGTGGCGTCTGGCTCCTGGGCTCCAACGTGAGTACTCATCCAAAGTACTCTCAAGCAAGGAGCTACACTACATATGCATTGGTATCAATGAAAGGGGTAGTATATGTGGACTGAACTGCAGAATGCCAGAATAAGAGGGGGATAGCTAGTCCTATCGAAGACTGCGCTTTTGGCAGCCTCCATCTTGAAGCAGTAGAAGAGAGTAGATGGTAAGTTAACCAAGTATCATCGCATAGCATAATCCTACACGGCAATCCTCTCCTTGTCGCCCTATGAGAGAGCGATCACCGGGTTGTATCTGGCACTTGGAAGGGTGTGTTTTATTAAGTATCCGGTTCTAGTTGTCATAAGGTCGAGGTACAACTCCGGGTCGTCCTTTTACCGAGGGACACAACTATTCAAATAGATAAACTTCCCTGTAGGAGTGCACCACATTTCCCAACACGCTCGATCCCCTTTGGCCGGACACACTTTCCTGGGTCATGCCCAGCCTCAGAAGATCAACATGTCGCAGCCCTACCTAGGCACGCCGGTCTAAATCCTATGCGCGCAGGGGTCTGGGCCCATCGCCCATTGCACACCTGCACGTTGCGTACGCGGCCGGTGAGCAGACCTAGCGACCTCCATTACAAAGGAAGTTGCATTACGCGGTCCAACCCGGCGCACGCCGCTCAGTCGCTGACATCAAGAAGGCTTCGGCTAATACCACGACGTCGAGTGCCCATAACTGTTCCCGCGTAGTTGGTTAGTGTGTATAGGCCAGTGGCTAGACTTGATAACCCACAAGTATAGGGGATCGCAACAGTTTTCGAGGGTAAAGTATTCAACCCAAATTTATTGATCCAACACAAGGGGAGCCAAAGAATACTCTCAAGTATTAGCAGCTGAGTTGACAATTCAACCACGAGATAAAAACTGATGGAGATTGTTTTTGGAGTATATGTGATTTTGGGGAAGAAGAATCAACACGAGATGTTACCCGAGAGGGCCATGAGGCAGGGGCGCCCCCAGGGGGTCAGGCGTGCCCTGGGCCCTCGTGGCCACCCCGTAAGGCGGTTGGTTCCCTTCTTTCGCCGCAAGAAAGCCAATATCCAGATAGAAATCGTGTTAAAATTTCAGCCCAATCATAGTTACGGATCTCCGGGAATATAAGAAACGGTGAAAGGCCAGAATCTGGAACATGGAAACAGAGAGAGACAGATCCAATCTCGGAGGGGCTCTCGCCCCTCCGCCGCCATGGAGGCCATGGACCAGAGGGTAAACCCTTCTCCCATCTAGAGAGAAGGTCAAGCAAGAATAAGAAGAAGGGGGCTCTCTCCCCCTCTCTTTCGGTGGCGCCGGAACGCCGCCGGGGCCATCATCGTCACCGCAATCTACACCAACACCTCCGTCATCTTCACCAACATCTTCATCACCTTCCCCCATCTATTTACAGCGGTCCACTCTCCCGCAACCCACTATACCCTCTACTTGAACATGGTGCTTTATGCTTCATATTATTATCCAATGATGTGTTGCCATCCTATGATGTCTGAGTAGATTTTGGTTATCCTATCGGTAATTGGTGAATTTCTATGATTGGTTTAATTTGCTTGTGGTTATGTTGCTGTCCTTTGGTGCCCATCATATGAGCGCGCGCGTGGATCACACCATAGGGTTAGTTGTATGTTGATAGGACTATGTATTGGAGGGCAAGAGTGACAGAAGCTTCAACCTAGCATAGAAATTGATGCATGCGGGATTGAAGGGGGACCAATATATCTTAATGCTATGGTTGGGTTTTACCTTAATGAACGTTAGTAGTTGCGGATGCTTGCTAATAGTTCCAATCATAAGTGCATAGAATTCCAAGACAGGGATGACATGCTAGCGGTGGCCTCTCCCACATCAAACTTGCTATCGGTCTAGTAAAGTAGTCAATTGCTTAGGGACAATTTCACAACTCCTACCACCTCTTTTCCACACTCGCTATACTAACTTTATTGCTTCTTTACCTAAAACAGACCCTAGTTTTTATTTACATGCTCTTTATATTCTTGCAAACCTATCCTGTTACACCTACAAAGTACTTCTAGTGTTATACTTGTTCTAGGTAAAGCGAAAGTCAAGCGTGCGTAGAGTTGTATCGGTGGTCGATAAAATTTGAGGGAATATTTGTTCTACCTTTAGCTCCTCGTTGGGTTCGACACTCTTACTTATCGAAAGAGGCTATAATTGATCCCCTATACTTGTGGGTTATCAAGACCTTTTTCTGGCGCCGTTGCCAGGGAGTTATAGCGTGGGGTGAATATTCTCGTGTGTGCTTGTTTGTTTTATCTCTAAGTAGTTTTTACCAAGCTTTTAAATCAAGGCCAATAAGACCGATATAAAGGCCGATATATCACTTTTGGGGCTCTACCGATATAGACATAACATATCATTTCATAAATATCATTTTCAAACATATCACCCGATATGGACCGAAATATCAACCGATATGGCCGATATCTAGCCTGATATGTCCATCGATATAGCACGATACATAGATAACAATAGTTCTTTATTAAATAACAGTGAAATAAGATTATGCACTTACAAGTTCAGCATATATTATCAAAGTCATGCACAATGTTTCATACAAATGCATACATATCGTATTGTTTTTAATCATAGAGTAAGAATTTTATGAATCTTTCCTTAATAGTTTCTTAATCAACAAGTTAATAAACTAGGAATCTAGAAGTGTTATGTTGAAGCATTGACATCATACATTTTTTTACTAAAAATACATGCTTTGAACAAGAATAATGAAAAAAACTAGACATGTTTTCTTCGATATATCTACATATCGTCCGATATATCACCCGATATCCGATATCCGATATGTCGAAGTTAAACCGATATGAACCCGATATCCGATATTTTGAAGCTTGGTTTTTACTTTGTGCTCCTGTTTTCTATCTTTAGTTGTGGGTAGGGAATGCAAAATACCAAAAAAATTAGTTGTACCTACTACACCAGTGGTTGAAGAACCACTCAAAATCTATCACACTCCTGAAGCTTTTTACTTGGATCATCTTCGATCCCTATGTTCTCGTGCTGAAACCCCAACTAGCTTAGTTGAGGGCAAATCTTTATATGATCATGCTTGTTATGTGCGACACTGCTTATCTCAAAAAGGGAAACTTTTACTGGATCAAATTCATCGTTTGCAATGCTATGCTTGGAATTTATGTGAAATATATTATTTTACTTGTTGTTCTGAAGACCCTAAGAAACATCTTCCCTACCAATGTGAGTTTAGTGATAATGGAATCGTATCTTCGTATGCTAAGGGTGTTTATAACTACTATGATGTTCAACAAATTGAAGGATTTGTTGCTTTTAAGGGTGCTTATGAAATTGCTTCTCTGATTGGAAAGTATGATGCTACTCTTTACAAATCTGAAATTTTTGTCGTACTTAAATATTGCTATGATAATTATGCTTCTAATTCCTATGTTAAACCATATATTGAGGACTCCTCCGCTGTCCAAGAAGAGACTAATGTTTTGCAGGAGTCTATGGAAGAAGGAATTGATGAAACTGTGGGCTCATTGGATGAAAAAGATGATGAGGAGAGCGAAGAACAAAAGGAGGAAGAGTGGATTAGCTACCCGTGCCCACCTTCTAATGAGAGTAACTCTTCAACTCATACATTGTTTAATTTCCCTTCGTGCTTACCGAAGGATGATTTCTATGATGATTGTTATGATCCCGTTGATTCTTTTGAAATACCCCTTTTTGATGATGCTTGCTATGCTTGTGGCCAAGATGCCAATATGAATTATGCTTATGGAGATGAACTTGCTATAGTTACTTATGTTAAACATGAAATTGTTGCTATTGCACCCACGCATGATAGTCCTATTATCTTTTTGAATTCTCCTGACTATACTATATCGGAGAAGTTTGCCCTTATTAAGGATTATATTGACGGGTTGCATTTTACCGTTGCACATGATAATTTTGATGAATATAATATGCATGTGCTTGCTTCTCTACTTGCAATTATTATGAGAGAGGAACTACATCTCCGCCTCTCCATGTTTCCATTATGATAAAATTGCAAGAAACTATTTATGCTATGCATTGGCCTTTACTATGTGTGCATGAATTGTTCTTTTATGACATGCCGATGTATAGGAAGAGAGTTAGACTTCGTTGTTGCATGATATATGTTACTTTGTGCTCACTACTAAATCACAAATCATTGTTAATCAAAATTGGCTTTGATATACCTTGGGATCCGGGTGGATCCATTACTTGAGCACTATATGCCTAGCTTAATGTCTTTAAGGAAAGTGCTGCCAGGGAGACAAGCAGGAAGTTTTAGAGAGTCATTTATTTCTGTTGTGTGCTTTTATAAAGTTTAAAAATAAAAATAATGTGCCAAGATTTGCCTTTAGGATGTTTACATTGCTTGTTGGTTTGTGCGGTGCAAAACAGAAACTTTGGCTGTAGTGCGCGATTTTACATTTTTTTATTGGAATGTCAAACGGTTCTGAAACCTTTTGCACTGTCTTTCTATAAAAATTGTCTATTTTTCCTAATGTTTTAAGAATTTTTTGAGTACCAGAATTATGGTGAATGTTCAGATTACTACAGACTGTCCTGTTTAAGACAGATTCTGTTTTTTGATGCATAGTTTGCTTGTTTTGATGAAACTGTCGATTTCTATCAATGGATTAAGCCATGAAAAAGTTATATTACAGTAGCTACAATTCAAAAACAAAATATGAATTGGTTTGCTACAGTACTTAGAGTAGTGATTTGCTTTATTATACTAATGAATCTTACCGAGCTTTCTGTTGAGTTTTGTGTGGATAAGTGATCAAAGATCGAGGATGCCTCGATATGAGGAGAAGGAAAAGAGGCAAGAGCTCAAGATTGGGGATGCCCAAGGCACCCAAAGTAAATATTCAAGGATACTCAAGCGTCTAAGCTTGGGGATGCCCCGGAAGGCATCCCATCTTTCTTCAACAAGTATCGGTATGTTTTCGGATTCGTTTCGTTCATGCGATATGTGCAAATCTTGGAGCGTATTTTGCATTTAGTTTTCACTTTTCTTGGATGCACCATGTTGGTATGAGATAGTCCATGGTTGATTTATAGAATGCTCATTTCACTTCACTTATATCTTTTGAGTAAGGCTTTATAGAACGCTTCATGCGCTTCACTTATATCATTTAAAGTTTGGATTGCCTGTTTCTCTTCACATAGAAAACTGCCATTTGTAGAATGCTCTTTTGATTCACTTAAGCAGTCCCACACGAAACTGGGAATTTTCCCCAATGGACGTAACCAGCTCTGCTTTCGCGGTCTCAAAAGGAGAAGCCCCGAACGCTTGCAGTTGCTTTTTTCTCTTTATTCCTTCTAAGCGAGCCTCTAAAGACTCTACTCCTACTTTAAACTTAGAGTCCGATTCTTCCAATTCTTCCGAAGACAAAGTAGAACTTTTCTTTGTTAGAGCATGGGCATATCTTTTGTAGAAAGAATTAAACTCTCTTGCTTCACTTATATCTATTTAGAGTGTCGATAGGAATTGGTCATTCACATGGTTAGTCATAAAATCCTACATAAAACTTCTAGATCATTGAATATGATATGTTTGATTCCTTGCAATAGTTTTGCGATATAAAGATGGTGATATTAGAGTCATGCTAGTGGGTAGTTGTGGATTGTAGAAATACTTGTGTTGAAGTTTGTGATTCCCGTAGCATGCACGTATGGTGAACCGTTATGTAATGAAGTTGGAGCATGAGGTATTTATTGATTGTCTTCCTTATGAGTGGCGGTTGGGGACGAGCGATGGTCTTTTCCTACCAATCTATCCCCCTAGGAGCATGCGCGTAGTACTTTGTTTCGATGACTAATAGATTTTTGCAATAAGTATGTGAGTTCTTTATGACTAATGTTGAGTCCATGGATTATACGCACTCTCACCCTTCCATCATTGCTAGCCTCTTCGATACCGTGCATTGCCCTTTCTGACCTTGAGAGTCGGTGCAAACTTCGCCGGTGCATCCAAACCCCATGATATGATACGCTCTATCACACATAAGCCTCCTTATATCTTCCTCAAAACAGCCACCATACCTACCTATCATGTCATTTCCATAGCCATTCTGAGATATATTGCCATGCAACTTCAATCATCTTCATATACATGACTTGAGCATCATTGTCATATTGATTTGCTTGATCGTAAGATAGCTAGCATGATGTTTTCATGGCTTCTTCGTTTTTTGATGTCATTGCTACGCTAGATCATTGCACATCCCGGTACACCGCCGGAGGCATTCATATAGAGTCATATCTTTGTTCTAGTATCGAGTTGTAATATTGAGTTGTGAGTAAATAAAAGTGTGATGATCATCATTATTAGAACATTGTCCCATGTGAGGTTATCAAAATAAAAGTGGCCAAAGAAGCTCCCCCCAAAAAAAGAGAGAGGCTAAAGAAGCCTAAAAAGATAAAAAAATAAAAAAAATGAGAGAAAAGAGAGAAGAGACAATGTTACTATCCTTTTACCACACTTGTGCTTCAGAGTAGCACCATGTTCTTCATATAGAGAGTCTCTTGAATTATCACTTTCATATACTAGAGGGAATTTTCATTATAGAACTTGGCTTGTATATTCCAACGATGGGCTTCCTCAAATGCCCTAGGTCTACATGAGAAAGCAAGTTGGATGCACACCCACTTAGTTTCCAGTGTGAGCTTTCATACACTTATAGCTCTTAGTGCATCCGTTTTATCTCTAAGTATTTTCCTCCCGCTAAGATCATGTCTCTTAGAAACGATATTATGAATTTTAAGCAACTTGATCATGAGCATGTTGCACAACCCTGGGAGAGGATGAAATTAATGATACGTAATTGCCCTACACATGGTTTGAATTTATGGATGATTATACAGAATTTTTATGCTAGACTGAATTTTCTTCTAGAAATCTTTTAGATTCGGCCGCGGGATGCACTTTTATGGAAATAACTTTAGGAGAAGCTACTAAACTCCTAGAAAATATTATTGTTAATTATTCTCAGTGGCACACCGAAAGATCCACTAGTAAAAAAGTTCATGCTATTGAAGAGATTAATGTTTTGAGTGGAAAGATGGATGAACTTATGAAATTGTTTGCTAATAAGGGTGTTTCTTCTGATCCTAATGATATGCCTTTGTCCACTTTGATTGATAATAATAATGAGTCTATGGATGTGAATTTTGTTGGTAGGAACAATTTTGGTAACAACGAGTATAGAGGAAACTTTAATTCTAGGCCGTTCGCTAGTAATTCCTCTAATAATTATGGTAATTCCTACAACAACTCTTATGGACATTTTAATAAGATGCCCTCTGATTTTGAGACTAGTGTTAAAGAATTTATGAATTCGCAAAAGAATTTCAATGCTTTGCTTGAAGAAAAAATGCCTAAGATTGATGAGTTGGCTAGGAATGTGGATAGAATTTCTCTTGATGTTGATTCTTTGAAACTTAGATCTATTCCACCTAAGCATGACATAAATGAGTCTCTCAAAGCCATGAGAATTTCCATTTATGAGCGCAAAGAAAGAACCGCTAGGATGCGTGCTAAAAAGGATTGCTTTGTGAAATCGTGTTCTTCTAGTTTTCATGATAATAATGATGAAGATCTAAAAGTGATTGATGTGTCTCCTGTTAGATCTTTGTTTTCCAATATGAATCTTTATGAATATGGGACTGGGGATGAGTTAACTTTAGTTAAAAGGTGTCCCAATGATTCGGAGTTTTTAGATCTTGATGCAAAAATTGGTAAAAGTGGGATTGAAGAGGTCAAAAATTTACATAGCAATGAACCCACTATTTGGATTTCAAGGAATTTAATTATGATAATTGCTCTTTGATAGATTGTATTTCCTTGTTGCAATCCGTGTTAAATTCTCCTCATGCTTATGATCAAAATAAAGCTTTTACCAAACACATCGTTGATTCTTTAATGCAATCTTATGACAAAAATCTTGAATTAGAAGTTTCTATTCCTAGAAAACTTTATGATGAGTGGGAACCTACTATTAAAATTAATATTAAAGATTATGAATGCTATGCTTTATGTGATTTGGGTGCTAGTGTTTCCATGATTCCAAAAACTTTGTGTGATGTGCTAGGTTTCCGTGAATTTGATGATTGTTCTTTATATTTGCATCTTGCGGATTCCACCATTAAGAAACCTATGGGAAATATTAATGATGTTCTTATTGTTGAAAATAGGAATTATGTGCCCGTAGATTTCATTGTTCTTGATATAGATGGCAATCCTACATGTCCTATTATTCTTGGTAGACCTTTCCTTAGAACGCTTGGTGCAATTATTGACATGAAAGAAGGAAATATTTGATTCCAATTTCCGTTAAGGAAAAGCATGGAACACTTTCCTAGAGAGAAAAATAAATTACCTTATGAATCTATTATGAGAGCCACATACGGATTGCATACCAAAGGTGATAATACCTAGATCTATTCTTGTTTTTATGCCTAGCTAGGGCGTTGAATGATAGCGCTTCTTGGGAGGCAACGCAATTTTATTTTTGTTCCTTGCTTTTTGTTCCTTTTTAGTAATAAATAATTCATATATCCTTTGTTATTATTGTGTTTTTATGTTTTAATTAGTGTTTGTGCCAAGTAAAGCCTTTAGGATCTTCTTGGGTGATTGTTGTTTGATCTTGCTAAAACAGAAAGTATGCGCTCACGAGAATAATTTTCATTTTTGACCAGAGAGCGATAAAATACCAATTCCAACTGCAGTAGATCAATATACAAATTATTTAGGCCTTCCTATTTTTTCAGAATTTTTGGAGTTACAGAAGTATTCGGAACCTCCAGATTGCTACAAACTGATCTGTTTTTGTCAGATTCTGTTTTTCATGTGTTTTTTTGCTTACTTTGATGAATCTATGGCTAGTATCGGGGGGTATGAACCATATATAAGTTGGAATACAGTAGTTTTAACACCAATATAAATAAATAATGAGTTCATTACAGTACATTAAAGTGGTGGTTTGTTTTCTTATACTAACGGAGCTCATGAGATTTTCTGTTGAGTTTTGTGTTGTGAAGTTTTCAAGTTTTTGGGTAAAGATTTGATGGATTTTGGAATAAGGAGTGGCAAGAGCCTAAGATTGGGGATGCCCAAGGCAACCCAAGGTAAAATTCAAGGACAACCAAAAGCCTAAGCTTTGGGATGCCCCGGAAGGCATCCCCTATTTCGTCTTCGTCTATCGGTAACTTTACTTGAGGCTATATTTTATTCACCACATGATATGTGTTTTGCTTGGAGCGTCTTGTATGATTTGAGTCTTTGATTTTTAGTTTAACAAAATCATCCTTGTTGTACACACCTTTTGGAGAGACACACATGAATCGGAATTTATTAGAATACTCTATGTGCTTCACTTATATCTTTTGAGCTAGATAATTTTGCTCTAGTGCTTCACTTATATCTTTCTAGAGCACGGTGGCGGTTTTATTTTATAGAAATTATTGATCTCTCATGCTTCACTTATATTATTTTGAGAGTCTTTTAGAATATCGTGGTAATTTGCTTTGGCTATAAAATTAGTCCTAATATGATAGGCATCAAAGATGGGTATAATAAAAACTTCCATATAGAGTGCATTGAATACTATGAGAAGTTTGATACTTGATGATTGTTTTGAGATATGAAGATGATGATATTAGATTCATGCTATTTAAGTAATTGTGAAATTGAGAAATACTTGTGTTGAGGTTTGCAAGTCCCGTAGCATGCACGTACGGTAACCGTTGTGTGACAAATTTGAAGCATGTGGTGTTCTTTGATTGCCTTCCTTATGAGTGGCGGTCGGGGACGAGCGATGGTCTTTTCCTACCAATCTATCCCTGTAGGAGCATGCGCGTAGTGCTTGGTTTTGATGACTTGTTGATATTTGCAATAATTACGTGAGTTCTTTATGACTAATGTTGAGTCCATGGATTATACACACTCTCACCCTTCCATCATTGCTAGCCTCTTCGGTACCGTGCATTGCCCTTTCTCACCTCGAGAGTTGGTGCAAACTTCACCGGTGCATCCAAACCCCGTGATATGATACGCTCTTTCACACATAAACCTCCTTATATCTTCCTCAAAATAGCAACGATACCTACCTATTATGGCATTTCCATAGCCATTCCGAGATATATTGCCACGCAACTTTCCACCGTTCCGTTTTTTATCACACACTCCATCATTATCATATTGCCTTGCATGATCATGTAGTTGACATCGTATTTGTGGCAAAGCTACCACTCATAATTTTTATACATGTCACTCTTGAATCATTGCACATCCCGGTGCACCGCCGAAGGCATCCAACGTATCTATAATTTATGAAGTATTCATGATATGTTTACAATAGTTTTATATGATTTTGGTATGATTTGATTAGAACTAACCCGGATTGACGCTGTTTTTAGCACAACTACTGTGGTGTTGTTTTTGTGCAGAAATAAAAGTTCTCGGAATGCGGTGAAAATCAACGGAGAATTTTTCTGGAAAATATAAAAAATACTGGAACAAAAATCTACCGGAGGGGAGTCCCGTGGGCCCATGAGGGAGGGGGCGCGCCCACCCCCCTGGGCGCGCCCCTATGCCTCGTGGACTACCCGTGGGGCCCCTGACTTGTTCTCGACGCCAACCTCTCCTATAAATACTCAAACCTCCTGAAATTAACCTAGATCGGAAGTTCCACCGCCGCAAGCCTCTGTAGCCATGAGAAATCAATATAGCCCCTCTCTGGCACCCTGCCGGAGGGAGCCATCATCACCGGAGGGCATGGAGGAGGATCCTGGAGGGGCCATCATCACCATGAAGGCCAAGGACCAGAGGGCGAACCTCTCCCCATCCAGGGGGGAGGCCATGGAGGAGGAAGCACAAGGGGGAGAAGTTGTCCTCTCTCTTTCGGTGGCGCCGGAGTGCCATTGGGAGGGGAATTATCGCCGCGGTGATCGTCTTCATCAACATCACTATCCTCTCTTTTACGCAGTCCACTCTCCCGCACCCCGCTGTAATCCCTACTTGAACATGGTGCTTTATGCCACATATTATGATCCAATGATGTGTTGCCATCCTATGATGTTTTGAGTAGATATCCTTTGTCTTTGGGTTGATTGTTGATCTAGATTGGTATGAGTTGTATGTTTTATTTTGGTTTTTTCCTATTGTGCCCTCCGTGTCGCGCAAGCGTGAGGGATTCCCGTTGTAGGATGTTGCAATACGTTCATGATTTGCTTATAGTGGGTTGCTTGAGTGACAAAAGCATAAACCTGAGTAAGGGGGTTGTTGCATATGGGATAAAGGGGACTTGATGCTTTAATGCTATGGTTGGGTTTTACCTTAATGATCTTTAGTAGTTGTGCATGCTTGCTAGAGTTCCAATCATAAGTGCATATGATCCAAGAAGAGAATGTATGTTAGCTTATGCCTCTCCCTCATATGAAATTGCAATGACGACTACCGGTCTTGTTAACAATTGCCTAAGACAATTCCGCACACCGACCCATCATTATTCCACACTCGCTATTAATAATATTTAGTAATATATTCTAACTTTACGATAACAGCACCTACTTTTATGTTTTAGCTCTCTGATATCATGCAAAGTTATCCTCTTCATACCCACAACGTAGTTTTATTTCTCGTTTGTAGTTGGAAGCAAACGTTCGGTGTACGTAGAGTCATATCAGTGGAAGATAGGGCTTGAGAGAATATTGATCTTACCTTTAGATCCTTGTGGGTTCGACACTCCATACTTATCACTTCCACCTTTGGGAATTGCTACAATGATTCCTTGCACTTGGCGATTATCAAGCTCTTTTCTGGCGCCGTTGTCGGGGAGCAATAGCGTGGGGTTGATATTCTTGTGTGTGCTTGTTTGCTTTCTTCACTAAGTAGATTTTGTTTCTGTTTAGTTGTGGGTGAAACATACAAAAAAATTAAAAGAATAAACATACAAAAAATTGGAAGATTTTCGAACAATGATTAGATTGGAAGATTATGTACAAATTGGAAAATTTTCCTCTCATACCTAAAAAGTTTTTCAATAAGAGAAGTGATTGGAAGATTATGCATTGAAGAAATGAGGGTCGACATTGAGCACTTGTGTTCATGCTCATGGAAACAATGTAAAAGTTTTCATGGAAGCTTCTCTGAAAATAATTATCCCCTTGTATATATCCATTTTATTATAAAAATAATGTGCCAAGCGTCGGTTTTAGGATGATTAGATTGCTTGTTTACTATGTACAGTACAAAAACAGAAACTTTGGCTGTAGCACGTGGTTTTACATTTTTTTACTAGAAAGTCAAATGGGTCTGAAAATTTTCGAACATTACTTTTGTACAAAAATTTTAAATTTTCATAGTTTTTTAGAATATTTGGAGTTACAGAAGTTTACTAAACTTCCAGATTACGACAGACTATCCTGTTTTTGACAGATTCTGTTTTCTATGAGTTGTTCGCTTATTTTGATGAATCTATGGGTAGTATCGGGGGGTATGAACCATGGTGAAGTTGGAATATAGTAGATATAGTTCAAATATGAAATTGGAATAAGTTTGCAACAGTACCTAAAGGTAGTGATTTGCTTTATTACACTAACAGATCTCACAAAGTTTTTGTTAAAGTTTTGTGTGGATTAACTGTTCGAAGATTGAGGAGCTATCAATATGAGAATAATAAATATAGGCAAGAGCTCAAGCTTGGGGATGCCCAAGGCACCCAATGTAAATATTTCAAGGATACTCAAGCATCTAAGGTTGGGGATGCCCCGGTTGGCATCCCATCTTTCTTATTCAACAATTATCGGTATACCTCAGTTTTTGTTTTGTTCACATAATTTGTGTCCTTTGTGTTTTTGTTTTTCCTTTAAGAACCATGCTAGTATGAGATATCCATTTATCGATTTATAGAATACTTCATGTGCTCTTATATCTTTTAAGTATGATCTTATAGAATTGCTCTTTGTGCTTCACTTAAATCTTTTGAGTATGGTTTTATAGAATGCTTTATGTGCTTCACTTATATATTTTGAGCTTGGATATTGGTTAGTCTATATTAATTGTAGAATGCTCCTATGAAATTCACTTATATCTTTTGGAGTATGAATAATACCATCATCTAAATTAGATTTAGAAGAAGTTTGCTCCCACTATTCCGAATGAGGAGAATTTTGCTTATGTGGAGAGTAGTAAAATTTGTATGCTCGTAGATCATGAAAAGAATGTTTTGTGTGATGGTTATATTGTTGAACTAATTCATGATGCTACTGAAAATTATTATGAGGGAGGGATACGTGTTTGTAGGAGTTGCAATAATATCAAGTTTCCTCTCTATATGCTTAAAGTTTTGAAGTTATACTTGTTTTTCCTTCCTATGCTAGTTGATTCTTGTTCCTATAAATTATATGCTCACGAAATCTCTAGGCATAGGAAGTGGGTTAGATTTAAATATGCTAGTCATATTCTTCATGATGCTCTCTTTATGTTTCAAATCTTATCTTTTATGTGAGCATCATTGAAATCATCATGCCTAGCTAAAAGGCATTCAAGAAAAGCGCTTGTTGGGAGACAACCCAATATTCACCCTTACTGTTTTTGTGTGTTTACATGATTAATATACTGTAGTAATCATGTTTTATAGCTTTTGTTTCAATAAATTGCCAAGTAAGACCTTTGGGAAGACTTGGGTGAAAGTTAATGTGATCTTGCTGTAAAAAACAAAAACTTTGCGCTCACGAGATTAGCTGCCATTTTTTAAAGAAGAGTGCGATTGAGTTGATTCTTTTTTCAGAAGATTAATAGACAAATTCCTAAAGTCCACCAATTTATTTCAGAATTGTTGGAGTAGCAGAAGTATGGTTGGTGTTCAGATCATTACATACTGTTCGGTTTCTGACAGATTCTGTTTTGATTGCATAGTTTGCTTGTTTTCTAGTTTCTATTTCTTATATTTCTCAATATAAATTGTAGAAATGACATGGTAATGTAGGCATTGTTGGACAACAATTATGAGCCTTGTCTTTGACAGTACCAAAGTGAATGGTTTACTCTTTATCATACTAACCTATCTCACGAAGTTCCGTTAAGTTTTGTGTGATTGAAGTTTTCAAGCTTTGGGTGAGATATCGATATGAGGAGAATAAGGAGTGGAAAGACCCTAAGCTTGGGGATGCCCAAGGCACCCCAAGGTAATATTCAAGGAATACTCAAGCACCTAAGCTTGGGGATGCCCCGGAAGGCATCCCCTCTTTCGTCTTCAAAACTATCGGTATACCTTACTCAGAGCTATATTTTTATTCGTCACATAAAATATGTTTTTCTTGGAGCGTATTTTCAATTTTACTTGCTGTTTGAATAAAATCATTGGATCTGAAATCTTGAATGAAAAAGAATCCTCCCATGGCTATTTAATTATTTGACTACTCAGTATTCTTCACTTATATCTTTTTGGAGTAGTTTGTCATTTACTCACGTGCTTCACATATATCCTATGAGTAAATGGTTGAATGAATTGAATATCATAAATCTGAATTTGTATACGTTTCATATGCTTACAACATGGGGAGTAATGACTTCACACATAATAAGTATAGGTAGTAAACTTATTGGAAGTTAGCAAACGCAGAATTGGTCACTTGAACAATTCATGAAAGAATATTAAAGGAAGAGAGATTTCACATATAGATATACTATCTTGGACATCTTTTGCAATTGTGAGCACTCATTAAAATATGACATGCTAAAAGGTTGATGTTGGACAAGGAAGACAACTTACTGGGTTATGTTTTCCTATATCTGAAACGTTATATTGTCTTGGATCATCCAACATGATGAGCTTGCCTTTCCCTCTCATGCTAGCCAAATTCTTTGCACAAAGTAGAGATACTACTTGTGCTTCCAAACATTCCTTAAACTAGTTTTTCCATGAGAGTCAATGATACCTACCTATGGATTGAGTAAGATCCTTCAAGTAAGTTGTCATTGGTGCATGCAATAAAAATTGCTCTCTAAATATGTATGATCTTTAGTGCGAAGAAAATAAGCTTTATACAAACTTGTGATAGGTAAGAAATAAAAGCGACGGACTGCATAATAAAGGTCTTTATCACAAGAGGCAATATAAAGTGACATTCTTTTGCATTAAGATTTTGTGCATTCAAACATAAAAGCGCATGACAACCTCTGATTCCCTCTGTGAAGGGCATATCTTTTAATTTTATCTTCTACCCTTATACAAGAGTCATGGTGATCACCACCTTTCCCTTTTTACACTTTTTCCTTTGGCAAGCACTTTGTGTTGGAGCAATCCGGATATATATATATATATATATATAGTGTTACTATTCATCACCCAGGATGCAGAATAAGTTATTCTTCACCCGAAGTAATGTTACGATCATTTCATAATTAAATTACGTTTGTAATTTAAATAGTTACATTTTTATTGATTCACTATGTAAAATTTGACATAAGAAAATAAAAATATAGGTCATAAGACAAGAAAATTTACAGTTTATGTGTATTTTACACTATGTTTTTACGTTTGTAATTTTACATAACATAAAATGTTTTTTACAATGATTATATATTTTTTACGGTCTCTTTTTACGTCGGAAATAAGACAAAACTTACGGAACGTAAAATTGCGAGGCATTGATGGTAAAATAGAGGGGGGTGAAGAATAACTATTCCTCACCCAGGGTGACGAATAGCGCAACCCTATATATATATATATATAGACACACACACACACACACTTGGATGTAGGTTTTCATAAATTATTATTGTTGAGATTACCCTTGAGGTAAAAGGTTGGGAGGCGAAACTATAAGCCCCTATCTTTCTCTGTATCCGATTAAAACTTTGAACCCATAAATATCACATGAGTGTTAGCAATTGTGAAAGATTAAATGATTGTTGAGTATGTGGAGTTTGCTGAATCAAAGCTATTACATAGACCCTTCCCGAAAATAAGATGAATTGCAACTGTTTGATGACTAAGAGCACGATTTGTTAGTTTACAAGAAAGTTTATGATCTATACTTTAACATGTGAATAGCTTGTTAGTTGATCATGAGAAGTTTTATGAATTGAGCTACTGTTATGATATATAATGATGCTATAAAAAGTGATCGAAACTATCATTGATCAAACTTAAGCACTTGCTAGCATTCACACTTCATAAATTATTTCTTTTATCATTTACCTACTCGAGGACAAGCAGGAATTAAGCTTGGGGATGCTGATACGTCTCCAACGTAACTATAATTTATGAAGTATTCATGTCATGTTTACAATAGTTTTATATGATTTTGGTATGATTTGATTAGAACTAACCCGGGCTGACGCTGTTTTCAGCAGAACTACCATGGTGTTGTTTTTGTGCAGAAATAGAAGTTCTCAGAATGTGATGAAAATCAACGGAGCATTTTTCTGGAAAATATAAAAAATACTGGAACAAAAATCTACCGGAGGGGAGTCCCGTTGGCCCCACAAGGGTGGGGGGCGCACCCAGCCCCCTGGACGCGCCCCTGTGCCTCGTGGACTACTCGTGGGCCCCCCTGACTTGTTCTCGACGCCAACCTCTCCTATAAATACACAAACCTCCAGAAATTAACCTAGATCATAAGTTCCACCGCCGCAAGCCTCTGTAGCCACGAGAAATCAATCTAGGCCCTCTCTGGCACCCTGCCGGAGAGGGCCATCATCACCAGAGGGCATGGGGAGGATCCCGGAGGGGCCATCATCACCATGAAGGCCAAGGACCAGAAGGGGAACCTCTCCCCATCCAGGGAGGAGGCCATGGAGGAGGAAGCACAAGGGGGAGAACCTCTCCTCCTCTCTCTCGGTGGCGCCGGAGTGCCATCGGGAGGGGAATCATCGTCGCGGTGATCGTCTTCATCAACATCACCACCATCATCACCATCCTCATCTCTATTATGCGGAAACTATCATTGATCAAACTTAAGCACTTTCTAGAATTCACGCTTCATAAATTATTTCTTTTATCATTTACCTACTCGAGGGAGAGCAAGAATTAAGCTTGGGGATGCTGATACGTCTCCAACGTATCTATAATTTATGAAGTATTCATGCCATGTTTACAATAGTTTTATATGATTTTTGGTGTGATTTGATTAGAACTAACCCGGACTGACGCTGTTTTCAACAGAACTAACGTGGTGTTGTTTTTGTGCAGAAATAAAAGTTCTCGGAATGCGATGAAAATCAACTGAGAATTTTTATGGAAAATATATAAAAATACTGGAACAAAATCTACCAGAGGGGAGTCCCATGGCCCCACAAGGGTGGGGGCGCGCCAACCCTCCTGGGCGCGCCCCTGTGCCTCGTGGACTACCCGTGGGGCCCCTGACTTGTTCTCGACGCCAACCTCTCCTATAAATACCCAAACCTCCAAAAATTAACCTAGATCGGAAGTTCCACCGCCGCAAGCCTCTGTTGCCACGAGAAATCAATCTAGGCCCTCTGTGGCACCTTGCCAGAGGGGGCCATCATCACCGGAGGGCATGGAGGAGGATCCCGGAGGGGCCATCATCACCATGAAGGCCAAGGACCAGAGGGGGAACCTCGCCCCATCCAGGGGGAGAACCTCTCCTCTCTCTCTCTCTCGGTGGCGCCGGAGTGCCATTGGGAGGGGAATCATCCCGCGGTGATCGTCTTCATCAACATCACCATCCTCATCTCTTTTACGCGGTCCACTCTCCCGCACCCTGCTGTAATCCCTACTTGAAGATGGTGCTTTATGCCACATATTATGATCTAATGATGTGTTGCCATCCTATGATGTTTTGAGTAGATATCCTTTGTCTTTGGGTTGATTGTTGATCTAGATTTGTATGAGTTGTATGTTTTATTTTGATGCTGTCCTATTATGCCCTCCGTGTCGCGCAAGCATGAGGGATTCCCGCTGTAGGGTGTTGCAATACGTCCATGATTCACTTATAGTGGGTTGGTTGAGTGACAGAAGCATAAACTCGAGTAAGGGGGTTGTTGCGTATGGGATAAAGGGGACTTGATGCTTTAATGCTATGGTTGGGTTTTACCTTAATGAGCTTTAGTAGTTGCGGATGCTTGCTAGAGTTCCAATCATAAGTGCATATGACCCAAGAAGAGAAAGTATGTTATCTTATGCCTCTCCCTCATATGAAATTGCAATGACGACTACCGGTCTTGTTAACAATTGCCTAAGACAATTCCGCACACCGACCCATCATTATTCCACACTTGCTATTTATAATATTTAGTAATATATTCTAAATTTATGATAACAACGCCTACTTTTATTTTTTAGCTCTCTGATATCATGCAAAGTTATCCTCTTCATACCCACAACATAGTTTTATTTCCCGTTTCTAGTTGGAAGCAAACCTTCGGTGTACATAGAGTCGTATCAGTGGCAGATAGGGCTTGAGAGAATATTGATCTTACCTTTAGCTCCTTGTGGGTTCGACACTCCATACTTATCACTTCCACCTTTGGGAATTGCTACGATGATTCCCTACACTTGGGGATTATCATCCTATTTCAGTGTTTTGCAGAAAAGGAATATCAAATGGAATCCAAACGGAACAAAACCTTCGCGAGGATCTTTCTTGGAACAAACGCAACCCAGAAGACTTGGAGTACAAGTCTGGAAGTCTGCGAAGCTTCCATGAGGCAGGGGCGTGCCTCCCACCCTCGTGGGCCCCACGGTGCTCCACCGACGTACTTCTTTCTCCTACATATACCCATGTACCCTAAAAACATCCAGGAGAGCCACGAAACCACTTTTCCACCGCCGCAACCTTCTGTACCCATGAGATCCCATCTGGGGCCTTTTTCGGCGATCTGCCGGAGGGGGATTCGATCATAGAGGGCTTCTACATCAACACCATAGCCTCTCTGATGATGTGTGAGTAGTTTACCACAGACCTTCGGGTCCATAGTTATTAGCTAGATGGCTTCTTATCTCTCTTAGATCTTCAATACAAAGTTCTCCTCGATGTTCTTGGAGATCTATTCGATGTAATACTCTTTTGGGGTGTGTTTGCCGAGATCCGCTGAATTGTGGGTTTATGAATTTTATTATCTATGAATATTATTTGGTTCTTCTCTGAATTCGTATATGCATGATTTGATATATTTGCAAGTCTGTTCAAATTATCGGTTTAGTTTGGCCTACTAGATTGATATTTCTTCCAATGGGAGAAGTGCTTAGCTTTGGGTTCAATCTTGTGGTGTCCTTCCCCAGTGACAGTAGGGGCAGCAAGACACGTATTGTATTGCTGCCATCGAGGATAAAAAGATGGAGTTTATATCATATTGCTTGAGTTTATCCCTCTACATCATGTCATCTTGCCTAATGTGTTACTCTGTTCGTATGAACTTAATACTCTAGATGCATGCTGGATAGCGGTCGATGTGTGGAGTAATAGTAGTAGATGCAGAATTGTTTCGGTCTACTTGACACGGACGTGATGCCTATATTCATGATCATTGCCTTAGATATCATCATAACTATGCGCTTTTCTATCAATTGCTCGGCAGTAATTTGTTCACCCACCATAATATATGTTATCAAGAGGGAAGCCACTAATGAAACCTATGGCCCCTGGGTCTACTTTACATCATATAAGTTTCCGATCTATAATTCTAGTTTACTATTTATTTTGCAATCTTTATTTTCCAATCTATACCACAAAAATACCAAAAATATTTATCTTATTATCTTTATCAGATCTCACTTTTGCAAGTGGTCGTGAATGGACTGACAACCCCTTTATCGTGTTGGTTGCAAGGTTCTTGATTGTTTGTGCAGGTACTAGGCGACTTGCGTGTAGTCTCCTACTGGATTGATACCTTGGTTCTCAAAAACTGAGGGAAATACTTATGTTACCTTGCTGCATCACCCTTTCCTCTTCAAGGGAAAACCAATGCATGCTCAAGAGGTAGCACCCCCCACCAAGAACTGTTCATCCACCCCCCCCAACAACGCTCACTGTTCATCCAGAGGCAACATCGATTGGCTTCAGCTAGCAGCAGTAGCGCAGGAATCACTCTGGTTCAGTTAATAGCAAGGGATCGATCGATTGCTCGGGTTTAGTAACACGTGGCCTGCAGTGCAATCGCTCGGGTTCAGTAACACTTAGAAGCCTCGCTCGACTTCAGTTAGAGCCCAACGCCTCGCACCCACGCGCGTACGTGTATGAGAGAAATGTGCATCGCTCGGACCCCGACCACCCACCGTAACCGGGAACTCCCCGATATTTTCCTCGCCCTCGCTTCTACCATGGTTTTTCTGTCATGGATGGCCCAAAGAATGTCATGCAGCTGCGTCTCCGGTCCGCCCAAGGCAAAAAGGCCATTTTCTGTCATGATTTTTTGTCATAGAAGTAGGACCCCACCACATATATGATAATACCAGGTTTTGTCACAATTATCATCATAGAAGTGTCATAAGCATGACAGAAAAAATTTGTTCGGCCCAAAATGTCACGGATGTGTCTTTGTTTGTAGTGATGAGGACGAGCAGGACCCATATACTCATGGCACCTGGCAACTTATTCTGATGGATCACCTCTTCTTGTCTGTATACAGGGCACTAGTGTTGTTACTAAGGAAGGAGGTGTTGTCTCGCATGGTCGCACTCCCCGGACCTATTCCAACATCCATTGCAGGGTATTCAGGATGGATACTAGTGTACTAGCGCCAACACCTTCTCCCTGGTTCAGTATTGGAAGTCTTGGAGGAAACTCGCTCTTCCTTGGACAAAGCTATCCAATGATGGTGGAAGGCGATCCAGCTGCTGTTAACACAACGTTACTACCATTTATTAGAAGCAATTTTATCTATACCTCGGACATTGCTATGCTTCCCTACCGTCCCAATATGGGTCCTGACATAGGCCGCTTCAGCCTGGATGATCAGTCCCGCGTTGGTCTCAAGATTGACAGTAGCTGGCCCTTCCCAGAGAATCACTTCTGGTTCAAAGCAAGCGTTTCCAACACCGACAAGTGGTTGAGCTGAAGTTCATTTCATCGCTTTGTTATTTTTTGTGTGAGAAAAACTTTACTAGAATGTTTTGTTGGAAATGATCTATAATCCAACGTGTATCCTTGTTGTCATTGTGGGTTAATGACTTGTTGTATGTAATCAATGGTACATTTGCATATGCGTCCATCAACTCACGCCTGCTAGTGGTGTCCATATGAACAGTGCTAGTGATTTTAGTTGCAAAAATTAGATAGTGCTAGTGATTTTTAGCTGCATATTTTGACAAATCGCAGTGTTACAAGGTTGACAAATGGAAATGTTACTAGATAAACAAATGTCAATCTTTCTAGTTTGACAAATGGAAACATACCTGTTGGGGATATGGTTACTGGAGGTAAACCGGCTAGGAGTGGCCGGGTTAGCTCCATGAAGATAGAAGCCCATGAAGATGTGAAGATGGTGGCGCTTTACGAAGACCCAAGGCCCAAAGGCGGGTTAAAGCATGTAGATGTGAACCGACTTTATCATATAACTTGTATTGTAAGTTAGAGGAATAGAGACCGAGCCGGACACATCTATGATCCGGCCTCGGGACTCTGTAAACCGGCAGGCGTCAACCTATGTATATAAAGGGACGACCCGGCCGCCGTTTGAGGACAACGGACAACAACTCGAGAGCCAGGAAAAGCGGATTCGCTCCCTGGTCATCGAAACCCTAGCAATACCAATCACAACTAGACGTAGGCTTTTACCTTCATCGAATGGGCCGAACTAGTATAAAACCCCTTGTGTCCCCTTGTCCGGTTTAACCCCTTTAAGCTAACCCGTAGCAATGGCTCCACGACTAAGTCCTTTCACGAGGATATCTGCTGTGACAAAACCACGACAGTTGGTGCCCACCGTGGGGCTATCGCACGATGGTTTCGAGTTCTTGAAGGGCAGCTTTGATGGACTCAAGGGATACGATGTGGGCCAGATGACGAAGAGTCGTCGCGGCAAGCTCTACATCAACGACGCGGGATGGGGCCCCGAGGCCAGTTCAATTGAATATGGGTACCGGTTCCCCTTTGGTGGGACTCACGTCTTCATCGGCAAGATCGGCGAACCGGGCCCTGAGCCGGACACCCGCGCCGACATCATCAAGACGGCTCAGCGTGCAAGCCCTTCCCCGGTTCAGCCCGCAGCGAGGCATGTTTTTGTAGGTGTCATCCATGGAGCAGAATATGAGGAAGGACCGGCATCTGAGGGAGAAACCGTTGTCTGCTCTGACGACGAGTCTTCAACTGGAGAAACTGAATCGCTATATCAGTTGCAGGACGGCCGGATTAGCGGAGGTTCCAAAGGCAACAGTATTCCGGACCCCCTTGATCTGCCAAACTGGGTCGCTATCTTTATGGCCGATACACAGTCAGCACCCCACTCATCAACCGCCGCGGCAATGCTCTCTGGTTCAGCAACAGCAACGCCGACGGGAGCAGGGGGCTCTACGCCACCTCTGGCTCAAGTTCTGTCTGACTTGTTCGACACTTTGGCAACATTGATGGCCGCAGAGGTGGACGCAGCAGCACGGGATCAGCACAATGCGGAGATCGCAAAGGTGAAAGATCAGATAACTCAGGCTAAAGCGGACCTAGCAGCAGAGAATGCTAGGATGGCTGCAGAACGGGCCGAGTTGGAAGCTCAGGCCTACCGGCTTAGGCTGGATCAGAATGCCTTAGAGGAAGTCATGAGAAGAAGATTCCGGTCACATCTCCTGCTGAGTTATGAGCGAAGAAATCTCTTCAACACGCCAGGAGCAGGAACTAGTAACCAGCCAGTATTAAACTGGACGGAGGCGCCAGGAACAGGAGCGCCGGTTCAGCCGCGCACGATGGACCCGCCTCGTCAGGACAGCATTGTGCCACAATATGTTCCGACGCCCCCGGGGCATTACTCCAACCCATTAGACAACATTGTGGCCGCCGCTTCACGATTGGCAGCCCGCCCGACCGATGGCGAATCACCAGTTCCGATTGAGGCACGACGGGCCAGAGAGCTCCTTCAAACAGCTTTAAACCAGCAGCAGGCTTATTCACATAGTCGTGAGAGGATTCATTCCACCCCCCGCCCGAGCCGGAGCCACAGCAGGCACGTTGAGGATGAACCGGCCGTGTCCAGCAGTGCACATCATCGTAACTCGCCGCGAGGACACAACCCGGCAGGTGGAGGTGCTAATGCACAGGATGTGGTGGATCATGGTCGTGCTCATCGAGAGGCCAAGTTAGCAGCTCTGCATGGAGCCCGTCAGCCTACTCCGGTTCACCCTACCGCTTTAGTAGAGCCTGGTGTGGTATTTAGTTCCTTAGGGGTGCCGTGTCTCACCCCCGCTTTGCATAATGTGCGAATGCCCAAGGATTTTAAGGGCCCTCGAAAGGTACCTAATTACACCGCCGATTTGCAACCAGAGGCATGGGTTGAAAGCTACGAGATGGCAATGGAGATGTTAGATGTGGATGAAGCGGTGTGTGCTAAATAATTCACCATAATGTTGGAAGGGACAGCTCATACTTGGTTGAAGAGCTTACCAGCTAACTCTATCGGGTCATGGGCCGAGTTGAAGCACCGGTTTATCCAGAATTTTAAGGATACCTATAAGCAGCCGATGTCAATTGTAGACCTGGCTGCTTGTGTCCAAGAGGATGGGGAGTCTACAACCCATTGGGTGAAGTGGGTCTCAGCTATTCTGCATTCATCGGATCGCATCAATGCAGATACCACAGTGTTAACGTTGGAGGGCAATTGCCAGTTTCTTCCGCTCAAACAGAAGTTAGGAAGGCTCAAACGTCACTGCAATGATATGTCAACGCTTATGGCCGCTTTGGTTAAGTATGCCGATTCAGATAATACCAAAGACCCTAACTCAGAGGAGGACAAACCGGGGAAAGGAAAGAAAAACAGCAACACCAAGGGGCAGCAGCATAACCCGGCAGGTCATGGGAATAATGGTAAACGGAAGGCCGACAATAGTTTGGACTTTGTGGCTAACACCAATGCTCAGGATAACGGTCAGCGCCGTAAGGGAAAGCAGCCCCAGAGGGGCGGAGGTTCAGGCCCCAATCTGGAGCACCTATTAAATCAACCTTGTCCAAAGCATGGATCAAAGGAGAAGCCAGCGTCACATCTTTGGAAGGATTGTTATATCATGCGAGAATTCAAGAATTCCAATATGTTTCAGTATGACAATGGCCCGCCCGGCGGTTCAGGAGGTGGTTTTCATGGGTCGGGTTACGGAGGCGGCAGCTCCGGTTCAGGATTTCAGGGCAATCAAACCGGACACGGCAATCAAGGGAACCAGGGCAACCAGGGAGGTTACAACCATCAGGGGAACCAGCAGCAGCAGTTGGGTTACCAGAGCAATCTGAAGCAGTTAAATAGTGGGTAGTATCATGTCTTCACCACTAGCTTGTGCAAGCGTGATCAGAAGCTTCACAAGAGGGCCGTGAACTCTATTGAACCGACTGTGCCTCAATATTTGCGATGGTCTGAGCAACCCATTTTATGGAGTAGAGAGGATCACCCACCCTGGGTTGACAATCCAGGTCATCTAGACTTAGTGGTAGCACCTCAGGTAGGAGGGTATAAGTTCACCAAGGTGCTCATGGATTGGGGAAGCAGTATCAACATTCTATATTATGATACCTTCCGTCGTATGGGGTTGACAGATAAGAATCTTAAACCATCAAACACCATTTTTCATGGTGTGGTGCCCGGTAAGTCTGCATATCCAGTGGGAAAGATAGCCCTAGAGGTGGCTTTTGGAGATGATCATGATTCAGGATCAGAAACATTGACTTTTGAGGTGGTAAAAATCAAAAGTCCGTATCACACTCTGTTTGGGAGACCGGCTTACGCCAAGTTCATGGCAAGGCCGTGTTATGTTTATCTGTAGCTTAAGATGCCAGGTCATAAGGGGACCATCACAGTACATGGGAGCGGGAAGATCGTTTTGGAATGTGAGGAAGGTGATGCGGCTTATGCTGAGTCGGTTTGTGCCACGGAAGAGCTGAAGTGTTACAAACACAACATTGATCCGGCAGATATGACTTCTTTGAAAAAGCCAACTACGGAACACGATCCAGCGCTGAAGTTTAAATCGGCCACAGATACTAAGATGATTGATTTTGTTCCTGGCCATTCATCCAAGCAGTTCAGCATCAACGCTAACCTGGATTCCAAATAGGAAAGTGCGCTCATCGAGTTCATCCATGAGAACCGGGACATCTTTGCATGGAAGCCTTCTGACATGCCAGGTGTACTGAGGGAACTCGCTGAGCACACACTTAACATTGATCCTAAGTTTAAACCGGTCAGACAATTTCTCTGCCGCTTCAACGAAGAAAGGCGCAAGGCTATTGGTGAAGAGGTAGCTCGGTTGTTGGCCGCAGGGTTTATCTTGGATGTCTTTCACCCAGAGTGGTTGGCTAATCCGGTGCTGGTTCTCAAGAAAAATGGCACTTGGTGTATGTGTGTGGACTACACAGACTTGCACAAGGCTTGCCCAGCAAATCCCTTTGCCCTCCCCCGTATTGATCAGATTATTGATGCTACAGCGGGTTGTGACCGCCTGTGTTTTTTGGACGCTTATTCTGGTTATCATCAGATCAAAATGGCAGTTAAGGACCAGGAGAAGACAACTTTTATAACTCCCTTTGGAGCCTTCTGCTATGTCTCCATGCCCTTTGGGTTCAAGAGTGCCCAGGCGACTTTTCAACGCTGTCTTCAGAATTGTCTTCATAAACAGATTGGGCGTAATGTTCATGCATATGTGGATGATATTGTGATAAAGTCCAGGAAAGAGGAAACGTTGATAGATGACCTGAGAGAAACCTTTGACAACCTGCGGGTTTACTAGATGATGCTCAATCTGGACAAATGTGTCTTTGGTGTCCCGGCAGGCAAACTCTTGGGCTTTTTGGTGTCAAACAGGGGCATTGAGGCGAATCCGGAAAAAATTCAGCAATTACATCTTTGGCTAAACCGGCGTGTATCAATGACGTTCAACGTTTGGCCGGCCGTATTGCGGCTTTGAGCCAGTTTATCAGTCGTCTCGGGGAGAAAGCTATCCCTTTATATCAGATGCTAAAGAAAATGGATGACTTTGTCTGGAGCGAGGCAGCTGATAAAGTGTTTGAGGATCTGAAGAGGCAGTTAGCTAAACCGCCTGTGCTTGCAGCTCCGATCGATAAAGAGCCTTTACTGTTGTATGTGGCTGCTAATGCCAGAGCTGTTAGCGTGGCTATTGTTGTGGAGCGCAAGGAGGCTGGAAAGGAATATCCGGTTCAACGGCCGGTTTATTATATCACTGAGGTACTTATTGAATCAAAGCAGAGGTATCCACATTGGCAGAAGCTGGTGTATGGAGTGTTTATGGCAAGCCGGAAGCTCAAACATTATTTTCAGGGTCATCCTATCACAGTGGTCAGTTCAACCTGTAGCGACCAGACTTCAAGCAGTCTGATCTCTGTGCTCCGGTGTCATCCCTGGATCAGTAATGCGGACACCACACAGTACTCGGAGGATTTATAGCAGAGTAGCAATCACACACTTATTACATCGAGTGTCTCAGAAGAGAACTTATTACAATAAATATGGCTTAAGGCCATCTAATAACGATAACAGCGGAAGGCTTGGAAGATAAGTGAGTCCATCAACTCCAACAGCATCACTGAGTATAGAACCACGACCTAAAAACTCCTTAATCGTAGTCTGAAAAGTCTGCAACATTAACGTTGCAGCCCGAAAACGGGTCAGCACATGGAATATGCTGGCAAGGTAACACATAGAGAGTAAAGAAATGCAATAGCTGTACTATATGCATATTGGGCTGGTGGAAAGCTCTATGGTTACAGTTTTTGCGTAAAGCCAATTTTTCCCTACTTCAAAGGAATAAATTTAATTACTATCATGGTGGTTGTTAAACATTGAGAATGGTTGACAGCATTCTCAATCCCAATTAAAGTAACATCATTAAAACCCAACAAAATTAACTTTAGAGTAACATGTTGAGATTCACATGATAATCCAGGTACTAGATACTCAAGATTGTCCATAACCGGGGACACGGCTAACCATGATTAGTTTATTACACTCTGCAGAGGTTTGCGCACTTTTCCCCACAAGACTCGATCGCCTCCGTTTGGTTTCTCGCACTACAGGGTGTTTGAGAAGACGGATGACCGAGACATAGTCTTTCAGAAGCGCTAGCACCTTACGATCGGGTAGACCGTACCACCTACATCCCCTACATCTGCTAGTCTACCACTGTAAGAGTTCGCACAACTTAGTCAACTATGCCAGAGCCCATAATGGCTTGTGGCTGCACACGGAAGTTTCTAGTATGAATAATCTCATGATCCCTTTGAGCCTGGGTGGCGATCCAAAAGAAAAACAGGCAAGTCCTGGAAACCCCAGGTGGCTCAATCCACCCAGATGTGTGTTTAAGTTGCCACCTTAGATAAACCATTAATTATCAATCTCATATCTGTCATGGATTTCACTCACCCAATCCACGTCTACTAGCATAGCATGGCATAATAAGCAAACGTAGAAGTAACTACCAAAGGTTTGATAATAAACAGGTAATAGGTACTACCTCATCTACTCCCCATCCCACAATTTAATTAGATCCTAATCATGCAATGTGTGAGGAGTGATCTAATGCAATAAAATTGGGTTGTAGAAAAGGTATGATCAAAGTGTTACTTGCCTTGCTGATGATCCGCGAAACCTAGAGATTCAACGTAACAGGCGGCGCACTCCGGGTATTCTATCGCAGAAAAACAAACAAGCATACAATAAGTACTCATCTAATGCACAGGTAAAACTCAAATAGAAGATCTAACCAGAAAGTTCAACTTAAGAACCCTAGTTGGCAAAAAGAATCAAATCGAACGAAGTAAAAGAAAACAAACGGCGAAAGAAAACAACTTCGTTCTAGTAATCTGGATCTAAGTCAAATTTTATAGTAGCAAAAACATGTTTAAGTTGATTATTCGGAAAGAGAGTTTCGAGACGAAACTCCACGCGCTTGAATCGCCTGATTCCGATAAATGAGCGAAAAGTTATACTAAAATGAAAATCGGATCAGAAATCACGATCAGAAAATAACCGCGAAAAATCCGACGAAAAAGAAAAACAACGAACAGAAATATTTGTTTTTAAACAGCATGGAAAACGAGGCGGCGGCAAACCTCGGGCGGCGCGCTGCTCCGGCGGCGGCGGCGGCTAGCTAGGGTTAGGGTTAGGGTGGCTGGGCGGCTGGGCTTTCGGGCCCCGGGGCGGCGGCTTATAAAGCCTCGGCCGGCGGTGTCCTGGCCGAGTACGGCCCAAAGTCGGTTCCGTGTTTTTTTTAAATAATTCCGCTCGGAAGAAAAATAAAAAGAAATACTAAACGGACTCCAAAAATCATGAAATAAATTTTCCTGGGTTCCTAAAATCAAGCCCGATAAAGTGAACATTTATCTGGTCCCAAACTACAACTTTGAAAAACGCGCATTTTTCCTAAATTCAAATAAAATACCAAAAAACTCCGAAATAAATCTTATTTGATTTTTTTATTAAATCCTCAATATTTCTATATTTTGGGAAAGTCATTTTATTCCCGCTCTCATATTTTTGTAATAGAAATAATTGATGATAAAATAAATAAAATCAAATGATCCTGTTTTACATAATTTGAGAAAACTCAAATATGTAAATAATGAAATCCCCAACTCTCTCCGTGGGTCCTTGAGTTGCTTAGGATTTTCTAGGATCAAAACCAAAAGCAAAAAAAATATGATATGCATGATGACCTAATGTATAACATTCCAAATTGAGAATTTGGGATGTTACAGTTCAACCCCTCTGGGAGATATCATTCAAAACAGAGAAGCAACTGGCCGGATTGCCAAGTGAGCTATCGAGCTTGGACCTCACGGGCTCAAATACACACCTCGCACAGCGATTAAATCCCAAGCACTCATGGACTTCATCAATGATTGGACAGAGTTGCAGGCACCAGAGGAAAAGCCAGATAACATGTATTGGACTATTCAGTTTAATGGATCCAGACAGTTGGAGGGCTCAGGGGCCGGAGACATATTAACTTCCCCAGGAGGTGACAAGTTTTGTTATGTCCTCCGTTTAATGTTCCCCTGTACTAACAATGCAGCTGAGTACGAGGCCTTACTCCACGGTCTTTGGATGGCTAAGGAGATGAATTTAAGTCGGGTTAAGTGCTTCGGTGACTCGGATCTGGTGGCTCAACAGGTATCTGGTACTTGGGATTCTAAAGACCCACTCATGGTTGCATATCGACGAGAGGTGGATATAGTGGCTGGTCATTTCAAGGGTTATCAAGTTGACCATATAGACCGACGAAAGAATGAAGCGGCGGACGCCTTAAGCCACCTTGGCTCTCAGCGTAAACCGGTCCCACCAAATGTCTTCCTTGATGTACTACATAATCCGTCGGTCAAGATACCAATAGAGGAGGAGTTGGCTATTCTTGACCCGGAGGCCCAATTGGTGGCAGCTTTACATGTTATACCGGATTGGACAATCCCGTACCTAGCTTACATGAACCAGGGCGAGTTACCGGAGGATGAAACCTTGGCCCGTCAGATAATCCGGCGTTCCAAGTCAATGACCATAATCAATGGGGAGTTACATCGGTACAGCATCACAGGAGCAATTCAGCATTGCATATCTCCTCAAGAGGGTTGTGAGATTTTGCGTGAGATCCACGAAGGAGATTGCGGTCATCATGCCGGTTCAAAATCATTGGTGGCTGAGGCTTTTTGTCACGGCTTCTATTGGTTAACAGCTCACGCTGATGTTGAGGATTTAGTCAAAAGATGTGACGGTTGTCAAAAGTTTGCACGCCGTGCTCATATTCCGGCTCAGGAGTTGAGGATGATTCCAATAACTTGGCCATTTGCGAGTTGGGGGCTCGATATGGTTGGACCCTTTAAGAGATCCAAGGACAAAAAGACCCACTTGTTAGTGGCAGTTGACAAATTCACCAAATGGGTGGAAGCAGAGCCAGTCAGTAAGTGTTATGCGGCCACGACGGTTCAGTTCATCAAAAAGGTGATATTCCGGTTTGACTTTCCACACAGTATTATAAATGATAATGGTACTAATCTATCAAAGGGAGAAATGGAGGAATTTTGCCAACGTGAGCACATCCGGCTTGATGTAGCATCGGTGCCTCACCCCTAATCTAATGGTCAAGCGGAGAGGGCAAATCAAGAAATTTTGAGAGGTATTAAACTGCGGCTCATGGTTCCTTTAAAGCGGACACCGGGTTGTTGGGTGGAGGAATTTCCTTATGTGTTATGGAGCATCAACACCACACCTAACAGATCTACGGGTTACATGCCTTTCTTCATGGTTATGGAGCAGAGGCGGTTCTTCCTAGTGACATCCGTCACGACTCGCCCCGTGTGGCAGCTTATATTGAAGCTGATAATGAGACGGCACATCAGGACTCACTGGACCAGTTGGATGAGGAGCGTGATCTCGCAGCAGCACGTTCGGCGATTTATCAACAAGATCTCCACGTTATCACAGCCGCCGGGTTAAGACCAGAACCTTTCAAGAGGGTGATCTGGTGCTCCGGCTCATCCAGGATCAGACTGATATGCACAAGTTATCCCCACCTTGGGAAGGACCTTTTGTGGTTAGCAAGAATTTGCACAACGGGTCATACTACCTCATTGATGTTCGAGAGCACAAAGACTCACGTAAATCGGAGGAGGAGACCAAGCAGCCATGGAATATAGCTCTTTTTCGGCCTTACTATACTTGAGCCACAGGCTCTTCTTATGTACATACTTATGACAATGTATATATTATATAATAAACTGGAGCCTCGAATAAAGCAGGGTCTCTGTTCTTTTTTACATCATGTGAGCCTACAAAGAGCTTCTACAGACAAAGTGGAGTTCTATTAAACCGGCCTCTATAGCCGCATGGATATAAAGAAAATCACTAGGGGTGTCGTGGAATTGTCACGGCAGATGTCCTTAGTGTCAGGACTTAATCGTGAGGCCAACACATCTATGTGGTAGCTTGAGAGGGGTTGAGCGGGATGAGAGACGTGATATTTTACCCAGGTTCGGCCCCTCACGGTGGAGGTAAAAGCCTACATCCTGCTTCATTGATATTGAAGATGATGATCACGGTTACAAGAGTGCTCTATCTCGAGAGCTATTGTCTAAACCTAACTTGTCCAACTTGTGGAACTTGTGAATCTTGTCCCTTTTGGGGAGCCCTGCCCCTCCTTATATATGTTGGAGGGGCGGGTTACATGTAGAGTCCTATTAGGATTAGGACTAGTCTATCTCTAATACAAACTGGATACAAGTCCAGGTCTTAACTCCTTGTAAGATAAATGTTCCTCATGCCTTTCCTCTTAAACCGGCCCACCATTGACATAAACCGGCCTTATGGGCCTTGGGCCTTGTCATTCATCTAACCCGTCCGCTGGGTCACAAGTGTGTCATAATGTTCCGGCGGGTTGCTTGTAAACTGCCAGGTCAGGGCGGGTCGCCAGTGAATCGCCAAGTGTAAACCGGGTCTCAAATAAACCGACAAGTCCAGCCGGGTCACCAATGAGTCTTCAGGCTCATGAACCGTCATACCAGTGAACCGCCAGACACGTAAATCGCCAATCCTCTGGCGGTTTACCAATGAAATGCCTAGTCCAGCCGGGTTATACTTCCGGCCGGTTTACGCCGCGGGGTATATCCCTGACATTAGCCCCCGGTTTAATTTGGATTTATCCATGTTAAACTGATCCTGTAAAACAAATACAAGAACAAATTTGATAGATTATGCTCCGGGTTAAGAATTCTTGTAAACCGGTACCTGATCACCGTTAAGTCCTTGTTATTTCCTCCTTCTGGGAAGTCCGGGTCAACAGACCAGTTTCATAATCAATTTGCCGATATTGGTTTGTCACCGAGAAATATTGTGAAGAATAACTCCTTTGACTCAGCTCCCAAAGCGCCGGTTTAAGAAATATGGGTCTTGAAATACTTATCTGATATTCAGCCGGTTTGAAGATGTAAAACTTGCCGGTTTAATATTACCAAAATAGCTGGTTTCTAAATATTGATGGCACCGGGTCATAATTGTTGTCGACACCGGGTCATGTAATTGATCTTCCTGATTTGCTCAAAACTGATAAAATGAAGATATTGCTCCTTTATATGCATAATACCTGTAGCCCCCAAGTCTTAAGAGGAGAATAGTGATAACTTAAGACTTGCTCCAATAAGTGTTTCAACCTTTGAAGAAATCCGGTTTGTTCATCTCAATCATATAAACTAATACTCCATATATGTAGCCCCCAAGTGCCGGGTTGTCATGCTTGTAGCAACCTGGGACTTGTAATTGCTTTTAAAAACTTCAATCAGTGTAACCCCCAAGGGCCGGGTCATTATGTAATAATGAGCAGGAACTTTGTAAATATAATTATGTAGATTTTAGCAGTGATGTGTAGCCCCCAAGGGCCGGCTTAGTAAGATAACACTGAACCGGGACTTGAAATATACTTCAATGAAAATAACATCTTATAATGTAGCTTCCATCGTAGGGCTTGAACCCACGTCCACAAGGTTAAGAGCTTTGTGCTTTACCAACTGAGCAATGGATCCTTCAATATTATGGACGAAAACTTGTGTACCTTGAATTGTTGACAGGAGCAATTGGTAGCCCCCAAGGGCCGGCTCATTATAATATGATGAGTCGGGTCTTCAATAAGACTAGTAAAAAATGACTTTGCATTAGCCCCCAAGTGTCATGATGCATGCTTGCAGCGACATGAGACTTGCATGTTTGATATAATCTTAAGTTGAATAATGTAGCCCCCAAGTGCCGGGTCGTAAGCCTGCAGCGACTTGGGACTATTCCTTCAATTGTAAAATAAATCATATCTTTTGATAATATAATAGACATTGCGCTAAAGCGACTTTGAAAACCTTAATCATAATATTGGTTATTGATAACCATAATAAAATCCAGCCATGTTGGCTATTTGAAGATTTGAATAATATAATCCAATGATTTATGAGCGCATGATTCCAATGACGCAATCCAAATATATACTGGCGACTTATAGTCAAAAGCCAGGTCGGTTTAACAAACACCGGATAATTTCTCATCATATACTGGCGACTTATTGTCTTAAAGCCAGGCCGGTTTAATAAACACCGGATCATACTACTGGTTTAATAAACACCGGTGATTTATAATCATGCTTTATTCAACCTGTTTCTGCATACAACAAGTTTAAAGTGTCCTGGCGGTTTACCGCCGGACGGGTCATAATGCCCAACATATAACCTGGGTTTATAACCAAGGCTGTACTTAAGAATAATCAAATATGAAATATATCATACCTGTGATATTGAATCACATTGTTGGTTTTACCAACTTTTTGTAGTAAAGGTGATAACCCCAATCTCGAGTACAGATAACTCTTTCCTTATTGTGCCGGTTTATGATAAAACCGTACCGAGTTATGATAGACATCGGATTATCCATATATAATAATGGCGACTTGTAGTCGAACTGGACCAGGTTAATAATTGCCGGATTATAATTAGTCATGTACTGACAACTTGTAGTTGAAAGTCAAGCCGGGTTAATGAACACCGGTTTACTCCATAATAAGATGGTAACATAAAATCAAACCGGGCAGATAGTCTCCGGATTAAGATTTGACCGTGTTCCGTCAATTTGTAATTTGACAGTCGAACCGGTTTAAGAATTGTCAGTTTAAAAACGCAACAAAAATAAAAGAAACAGTTATCAAGGAAAATATTGAAGCAAAGGCAATGATAAAACCATTTGCAAAAAGAGGCTTATTGAGCCGATCAGATGGTGTTACCATGGTCAGACACGACCAAGCTCCCCAATGGTGTAGCTATGGTTCAAGTCAGCCAGGTCCCCAAATGAAACCATGGCATTATGCTGATCAAGAGGCGTGGCAATGGTTCGGGTTCGACCAAGCCCCCAAGTGATTCTATGGCCTTAGGCCGATCAAGAGGTGTGACTGGTTCAGACTTGACCATGTCCCCAAGTGATCTGGTGGCTTCCGCCTATCAAAAGGTGTTGCATTGGTTCAGACACGACCAAGCCCCCAAGTAATGTTTATAAAATTTTCAAGGGGTAAACCGGAGGACGCTTTAAGACAGAACAGCTCCGTGTAACAACGCATGATGTAAAAGAACAGAGACCCCGCTTTATGAAGCAGAAACCCCCATGTGATCAATAATATGTCAGGCCAGTAAGGCGGGATACCCATGTTTGAACCGCGCATCATGGCAGCAGGTCCTCTTTGGCAATTTTTAACTTTTTGCAAGAGATAAATTCTAATTGAACCGGGATCTTGAACCGGATATTGAGAGCTTCAAAGCTTTGTGGGAGATATCTTTCCCTTGAACCGGATTTTAAACCGGAATCTTTATTTTTAGCCGGAAATTTTCTGACGGCCTTTAAACTCGAACTTGCGAGAAGTTAATTCCTTTTTGAACCGGACATTGTTAAACCGGATCTGAGCGCTTCAGAGCTTTGTGGGAGAATAGATTTCTCTTGAACCGGATTGTAAACCGGATATTTGAGAGCTTCAGTGAGACTGACTTCCCTTGAGCCGGATTTTAAACAGGAATCCTTTCTGATGACCCGGATCTTCTTCATTGAGCCGGGATTTTGTAACTGTCATATACTTTCTAAGCCGGAAATTTTCTGACGGCCTTTAAATTTTCATCAATATAACAGTAGCCTCCGGGACTGGGTTATCTTTCTCTCCATCGTCCTGGGTTTCTTAAACCGGCCGCAACTGGCAAGTTTTGTTGAGTCATGTCATCGTAGCCCCCGAGTCTCAAGATGACTCGAAGAGTTGGCTTGAGATTCTCCATATTTGACCATAGCAGAAGGTGTATATCATTGGCGTTGATAACGCGTTGTGAATCCACAGAAGGTTGAGGTGACTGCGGTGGGTTATAAATGATCTCGTATGAGCCATGTCAGCAACTCGGCCAATGGTTCCTTCTAACTGGTTGCTTGAAGTTTAACCAAACTGTAGTGGTGACGACTTTTGCGCCTGCCCATTGAAACATCCAGTGCAGACGGCGGCTGATAATATATGATAATTTGCCTCCAATTTGTTGGAAGAAAGCCGGGCTTCCCAAGTAGTGACTTGCTCATACTCAATAAACAGCTCATCCAAACAAGTGCGGCCCAGTGCGTTGATGTAGACCAGGCCGCGAGAAACGGACGGTAAAAAAAACAACCGCCGCATCAAAGGTGGCCCAAAACAGATGAGTCGGCCGCAGTGCTGTAAACCGGCGCGGGTGAGTTAACCACATTGTCCTGCATCAACAATAGTGCAGACCAAGGCAAAGATAAACTGCTCTTTGACAACAATAATATATGCCAATGAAATATATCTTGGTGAAATGATCCGCCATGAGATTGATGATCGCTTGGTGAAATTGAAGTCGCTCACGGATGAACCGGTGCGGACGGGTGAGTCGGCCGCGACGTTTGTAAGCCGGCGGACAGCGAGTCGACCGCGGCGTTATAAACCGGTGCGGGCGGGAGAATCGGCCGCAGGGGCGAACAATAAGTCAATTGCGTGTGCTGATGTAGCGGGGGTAGCAACCTGCGCAGGATGAGCGCTAGTGCGAAAAATAATATCTGCTCACGCCCCTTTTGCAAGACCTTTTTGTGAGGAATAATGGTCCTGCGAAAAAATAGCATAGACCAAATAATTGTTCTTTGACAAAAACAATGTGTTAAGAAAAATAAACTTAGATGGATATCACCTGGCATTTTCGCCAGATGAACAGGATGCTGGTGTTGGATGATACTGGACGTAGTCGTCGGATAAAAAAGACAACTCGTATATATGTACGTCTGATCTGATGTTCTACTAGCAATCAGTAGTCTTGATCCATACGTGGATTAGTACCGCCAGCACTGCTTTGGAAATGAGCTAGCGTATCTTCACGTGGACTCTTCCCTTTGATTGATCCTTTACTTGGGGTCATGTTAGCAAGTACTAGCACTCCACGGGTGAATTGTTTATTAGTAGTGAATTGGCATCACTGATTTGCCTTGTAGTAGCGCACTGCTCCTGGGCTGCGGCGGCACCCGCGGGTTGATGATGGTGGCAGACCGCTCGGCGCGGGGTCGATGGAGGCAGAAGTGACCCAGCGCAGCGGCGGCTCAAAGTACAACAACAGTGACAGCAGGGCCCAGGCGGCTTGCAAGCGGAGGTGGCTGCTCAAGACCGCAACAGCGGGAGGCACGGCAGTGGTAGGTTGTTGCAGCGAAGTGGAGCGAGGCGGCTCAATGGCCGTGGAAGCGGGTCGCCGGGGTGTCGGTGGGTCGACAATGGAGACGGGTCAAGCGGCCTCCTGGACTCTAGAACCGTGAGCTGCTTGAGGTGATGGTAGGGAGCAACGAGACGAAGGTGGCTCAGACGGCGGGTTGATCCGGCGACTCGAGGCGGCCTGCTTCCACGGAAGTGAGTCGGAAGAACGCGTTGGCAAGGTTGGTAACAGCAGAAGCGGCGGCGGCTGAGGGCGACGGAGGCCGAGTCCGCGTCCATGCCTGGGTCACGTCTGGCTCACCTTGGACGACAGAAGCCGGCGGCGAGGTGTACCCCGCTGACGCAGGTGGCTTAACACCAGCTGAGGTGGTGACTTGTTGCTCGGGACAGAGGAGGATGCTGGGCGAGGCGCGGCGGCTTGAGGCTGAGGCGGATCCGGCGAGGTACGGCGGCCCGCGCGGTAATGGAGGCGAGGCCGCGGGTGGCGGAGGCGGGACGGTAGCGGGCGGCTCGCTGGCGAAGACACCACCGTATCTGTTCCCGAATCGTGGCCTTATCCACGTCCGGGTCGTTTGGCACTTTTTTTTCAACTGCTGGTCCACATGCCTGAGGTTTCGGCCTTGATCCGTTGAAAAATTGGCAGAAGGCCTAGGGGGCCACGCCATGCGATAGCGATGGAGTTTGATGCTTCGAATTAGATTTGGACACGGACGACGGTGTCGGTCTCGGCAACTTATCCCTTGTATCAACTGTTCTCGGATGCTAGACTTCGACTCAAACAGTCGGTCGCTCATCGATGAGCGAAACACGCGATCGTGAAGACTCGCCAAAACAGGAAAGAGCGGCCGCCGATGATGTAGATCCGATCGCGCCAGATCTTCTTCATCCGGTTAACCGCGAGCTTCTCGAAACCCTGGAAAGATCCCTCCAAGAACTCAACACCACCATGCGCGGGCCCCATGGTGGGCGCCAACTGTCATGGAATTGTCACGGCAGATGTCCTTAGTGTCAGGACTTAATCGTGAGGCCAACGCATCTATGTGGTAGCTTGAGAGGGGTTGAGCGGGACGAGAGACGCGATGTTTTACCCAGGTTCGGCCCCTCACGGTGGAGGTAAAAGCCTACATCCTGCTTCATTGATATTGAAGATGATGATCACGATTACAAGAGTGCTCTATATCGAGAGCTATTGTCTAAACCTAACTTGTCCAACTTGTGGAACTTGTGAATCTTGTCCCTTTTGGGGAGCCCTGCCCCTCCTTATATATGTTGGAGGGGCGGGTTACATGTAGAGTCCTATTAGGATTAGGACTAGTCTATCTCTAATACAAACCGGATACAAGTCCAGGTTTTAACTCCTTGTAAGATAAATGTTCCTCATGCCTTTCCTCTTAAACCGGCCCACCATTGACATAAACCGGCCTTCTGGGCCTTGGGCCTTGTCATTCATCTGACCCGTCCGCCGGGTCACAAGTGTGTCATAATGTTCCGGCGGGTTGCTTGTAAACCGCCAGGTCAGGGCGGGTCGCCAGTGAATCGCCAAGTGTAAACCGGGTCTCAAATAAACCGCCAAGTCCAGCCGGGTCACCAATGAGTCTTCATGCTCGTGAACCGTCATACCAGTGAACCGCCAGACACGTAAATCGCCAATCCTCTGGCGGTTTACCAATGAAACGCCTAGTCCAGCCGGGTTATACTTCCGGCCGGTTTACGCCGTGGGGTATATCCCCGACAAGGGGGCTTGGTCATATTTGAACCATAGCTACACCTCTTGACCGGTTTAAAACCAAAAAGGGAGTCACTAGGGGGCTTGGTCATATCTGAACCATAGCTACACCTCTTGATCGGTTTAAAACCAAAAAGGGATATCACTAGGGGGCTTGGTTGTTTTCACACCATAGCTACACCTCTTGATAGGCTTTAAGCCAAAAGGAAATTATGTGGAGCCAAAGAGAATCTGTTGCATTAAGCATAGTTCAAACTTAGGTAACCACTGAGCATAGCTCACATATTACCTGGGGGCTCCTTGCTTCTCAAAGAACAGTGAGCTTGAACCCTTGTAATAGGCTATCAAGCCAGGCTTGGAAGCTAGGTGTATTCATCTAAAACCCCGGGTTATCCTGCCTCTTTAAGTAAGCCACTCCGTCCAGGTAAACCTGGTATGACCCATCGAACATTTGACAAGTCAATCCCATGGACCCTGAACTTGTCAAAGTTAAAATGGTGATTGGTTAAAGATTGAGGTCCATCTTAAACAGGCTTTGCAAAATGGTTTAACTCAGCGGCCTGGCAGCCCATGAAAAGCCTCGATTTAGGGCCTGGCAGCCCATGAAAAGCCTTGTATATTTTTTGTCTTTGCGATTTTTTATGATAAGGGATTTATAAATATTTTTTCTGATAAACCCGTGTTCTTTACAACCCGGCATGCCTTTCAACGCTTCGTTGTCAGTACATGATCAATTTTCAAAAGGTAGTATATTCTTTCGGTCTGGTTTTTGATTACATATCACCAGTATTGTGCAGCTATTATAGCTCAGTATGGTTTCTATATGAACCGGCAAGAGGGCAATGAGTTGATAATGCTATGGACTGGTGTTCTTCACCTTTATCATATAAGCAGTTGGTCAGCTACAACGAGGTATGTCACAGATAGTATTTATCTTATCTAGTTTAAATATATCTTGGATATCCATCCAAGTTATGTATATCTTTTGGGCATCATGACCCGTCTAGTGGTAAACCACTAGGATGCTTTCAAGTTCTTATATGCAGGAACATAAAGTATAATGGATTATGCATAAATAGATCCCAAAATTGGAACAAGTTTTAACAATATCAAGCAACACAAAGCATGCTCAATGGCATGACAGATAAAGGTGTTTCTGCTATCCTATTACAAGAAGCTTCATAACGGCTCCAATTGAATAATTTTTTCAAGCAGTGGCACATTATAGCTGATAAATCGGCTGCCGGTTTAGGAAGCTTCATCTGGACGGCTTGCCGATTGAGGGTTATCTTGTGCAGTCACCTCCTCTTCATCCCTCCCCAGACGCTGGAAATCAACCGTTGACCAATTGATTCCGGTTAAAGCTTGAAACACGGCCTCTTCACGGATAAGGCTGGAGGGGTCAATATCAGGAGCGTAAGTATGCTTACGGATTGGAGGCACAAGTTCTTCAACTTCATGGATCACGGCAGGCTGTCTCTTTCCTTCAACATCGTAAACCGGCTGGAAATGAGATAAGTCTGTGTCCTCCACCAGTTTGCTGGCTATTGGCCGCATCTCCTTTGTCAGCCTTCGGAGATCATCATTGTTGAAGTTTGAACCGTCCTCTTTCACACCTGGATATCCTTTAATGATGTCTGCCGCTTCAAGATCTGGAATCCATGCCTTGGCCCGGATTAGTGCGGTCAGCGCTCCTGATCTTGCGGCTGCCCTCTTCGGTTCGGTAATTCGGGCTGGTAGCATGGCCAGCTTCTCAAGTGTTTCTTTTATCCATGATGGCACCGGCTTGTTATATGCTGTAGTGCAAATAGCCCGCTGGGATCTAGAGTATAGCCGCTTTAAGCTTCATCTGCATGTCAGCGCCCAGATGAGCAATACGGGTGCCTGTCATGATTTAATATCAGTAAACTGGTAAATGATAAGATCTCATGAATTAGACAAATAGCATAAGGAGGTACTTACCAAACACAGTGGACGTCATGGCGTCGATCTGCCGCTTCAAGCCGGTCAGTTCGTCTACCACTGGCTTTAGGGCTGCTTCTGCGTCCTCGACTTTCTTGGTTAAACCGGCCTTTTCGGATTCCCAGTTAGCACGCTCCTTGTTAAAGGTCTCTTTCAATTTCTCCATAGCTGCCAGGGCATTGGTCAGCTCCTCTTTGGCTTTCGAAGCCTCTGCTTGTTGGGACTTCACGTTCTCTTGAAGATCAGAGGTTTGAGCGCTCCTATTACTTAGCTCGTCCTGCAAAGGCGAAGATATGTCAACAACAGGATATGTATTTTCTAAGTACTAAGCGTATAAGAAGTTATGCACTTCGTACTTGGGGGCTAATGCCTATTTACTCTATTATCGACAAATCTTTCACAAGTCTCAAGTACAATGCAAGCATTATCCTTAACACTTGGGGGCTAATGTACATCTTCTCAAAACTGACGCATGGATTCAAGACCCGATTTACCTCGCAAAGCTAAACCGGACCTTGGGGCTACACCGATGCAAGCTACATAACTACACTGATTAGGTATCGGTTTTGTTTTTACTGAGGACTTGACATATTGAGGATCAGCATGTAAAGATTAAGATATTACAAAGTCCTGGTTTAAGATTAACATCATAAAACGGCCCTTGGGGGCTATTTGGGCTGATGTTTAGACTTTGGAATCAAGAAATGAAAGGAGATGAAAATACCTCATAGCGTTCCTTCATCAAGTTCACCAAACCGACTTCATAATCACGGTTTGAGTGTAGACGGTTTAAAAAACCGGAGTGGAGTTCTTCAGCGCTGAGATGAGAATAACTTGACAAATCAATGCTCCATTTACCCTTCTCCATGGCAGCACGCTCTTCCTTGCCACTATGTTTGGCCAAGATTACAGGATGGCCAGGAGATTTGTGGCCCATGCCAGTAATGGTAACATCATCTCCTTGGCCTCCAGTAGTTTTTACGGGTGATGGTGGAGTGTCAGTAGCTCTCACCGGACTAGCCCGGATTGGAGCTGCCGGTTCAGTAGTAGGCACAGCAGTATCAGCTTCTGGTTGTTTATCGATATTGTGCTCTTGAGGGGTGGCTCGTCAAAGGTAGCTTCAGGATGGGGACCCTCCGGTTCACCTGTTTGCTCCTGTTCAAGAACCACCTGGTCTTCAGACGGATTGTTCACCCGAGCTTTTTTGCTGGGTCTGGCTTTGGCTCTGCAAAACAAAAATAAAAGAGGTGAAAATTAAGCATACTATTCAAGATATGCAAACATTTGAAGAAAGGGTTTGAGTACTTACCCAGCTACAGTTTTGAGAGGAGGGAGTTGGGTCGTTGTTGACTCACCAGAGGATGAGGGAGGTGTCACCTGATAATTTGAATCGGACGGATTAAGAGGTTGTCGGAAATAACCTGCCTTGGGATAAGAATTTTCAGAAGTGGGGGAGACCTCAGATCGGCGCTTCCAAAATGGGGTGTCAGGTAAACCGGCTGAAGTGACCTGTTGGCTGCTGTGCCGGGTTGTCCGGCGAGCCTCATGCTGCTGCGTCTTCAAAATAAATGTTGGATCCAAGTAAGCAATAGGATGAGAAAAGCTTACTTTCTGGACCACTTGACGGGTCTTTTGTGTTGGCATAGAGTCTGAACCGGAGGAAAGGGTAATTACCTCTAAGTCATCAGCCTGGCTGCCTTCCACGTCCTCCTAATAAGTATCATTGTTAATGAGATGCATGAAAAGGGATCCAAGTGAATCAAGTTCTACCTCAACTTCCGGTTCATCTACATATTCATCAAGTTCCATGTTGATACGTTCCGCTGTTTTCCGCTTTGAGGTTCTCTTGGCGGCTTTTGTTTTGGGACATGATGGCTTTGCTGTTTTATCTGCGGGTTTCTTCTTCCAGAATGGATCATCACCCTGTTTATAAACAAACAGAAGAATGTTCACGGGTTGAACAATTTAAAAAGATGTTGAAGATAAAAAGGAAGGACAGTACTTACAGCAGGCGGTTTATTTTTTGTGTAGAAGGGGTTCAAGCCGGTTCGGCGGCAGACAGATTCCGATTCATTCAAAATCTTCTTAACACCTTCAGTGACCTCTTCATCGGTTAACTGAATGTTGATGTGGCATTGGGAGTCTTCTAATTCACCAGTATACTCACACATTAAACCGGAGCGGCGGCTTAATGGCAAGATGCTCCAAGATATCCAGCAACGCACAAAGTCGACGCCCGATAAACCATTGGCCATAAAGGCTCGGAGCTTGGCGAGTTGAGGGGCATATGTGGCCCGTTCCGCGGCACTTAAACGTTGCGGCAATGGATGAGTGATGGAAAGCCGGTGGGCACGATAGCCTGGCAGAGGGTTCTCATCTTCAGGGGACGTATCCTTACAGTAGAACCAAGTTTGGTTCCAGTCCTTGGGGTGACTATGCAGCTTGGCATGAGGGAACTCAACCTCTTTTCGCTTTTGAATAGAGACGCCACCAAGTTCAGTGTTGGGACCATCTACAAATTCTGTGTGCCGGTTTAGATGAAAAAAATCCCGGAATAGCTCAGCAGTTGGTTCTTCTTGTAAGTACACTTCACAGAAGACTTGGAAGTTGCATATATTGGACACCGAATTGGGTCCAATATCTTGAGGGTGGAGCTGGAAACTGGCAAGAACATCTCGGAAAAACTTTGACCCGGGCGGTTTGAAACCACAACCTATGTGGTCAACAAAAACCACTACCTCACCCTGCTTCGGGGTAGGAGGATTCTCTGTTCCTGGAACTCACCACCGAATCTCAGTCTTTTTGGGCAAAGTGCCAATATTGACCATTCCGTTCAATTGTTCTTCGGTAACCCGGGAAGGAGCCCAGTTGCAATCATAAAACTGTTTGGCCATTGCAAACGAAAAGCTGAAAGGAAATACCGGTTTACAAATCATTCATGGTGGTACGTAAGATGCGACGGAATAAAGATATACAGCTATGAAAAATTGTGTAAACCGGAGGCTGATACGATAATGAATGACAAGGTAATATCAGAACAAAGGTATACACATGTTGTTAAACCGGATTATAACAACGGAGGTAAAAAGGGCTTGCCGGTTCACCAGGGGACTAATGGTATGTGATAGGTTGTTTTTACAAAGGTAAACCGCCTATGTGGTAAAGAGGATACAGGTCCAAGGTAAAAATGACTAAGTGAGGTGAAACAGGTTCCACAAGGGGACATGGAAATTTTGGATCTACTGAAAGACGGGAAAGCAAAAATATTTTGACCTAAAAGGGTTGGACCCAAAGCAGTTCGTAATGGTTCAGATCAGTTTTTCGCGTACAAAAGGTTTTTTGTGGTAGCGGAAGGTAAACCATTACGAGCAATATATCAAACTTGAAGTTTTTTATCCATAGATAAGGAGGAACAGGGAAGAGCCACATTGGGGCCCTGATGAACTTCGATGAACAGCGAAGAACGAGGGAACCCTAAACAGATCGACAAAGGGGAAAGGGAAAGACTTACAGAGACTGATTGAAGCAACGAAGGAACGCCGCAGCTTTCTGGCGCAACCAGGTTGATGCAGCGGCCGGCAGAGAGACGGAGGCAAAGCTCGGTGGCGGCGCGCTCAGGGACAGAGATGTCGCAAGGAGGAAGAAGAGGCGAAGGAGACGAAGGGGAAAAGAGAAGGGCCCATGGTCCTATTTATAAGGTGAACCGATAAGCGACAGGTGCATAAATCGAGGAGATGGAAATGGATAATTAATAAGGATGTCGCCTCGAGGGTTTAACATTCATTAAATGAAGCGTATCTTCGGCTTCAACGGGTAGATGATGTCATAACGATTTACTGCAGATTTAAAGGATGATGTCACGGTGATTTACCATATTTATACGAAGGTGACAGGGCAAGAATTTTTTCTAAGTATTGAAAATTGACATGAACAAGTTCAAATCAATCTGGGGCCTAATGTTGGGGATATGGTTACTGGAGGTAAACCGGCTAAGAGTGGCCGGGTTAGCTCCATGAAGATAGAAGCCCATGAAGATGTGAAGATGGTGGCGCTTTACGAAGACCCAAGGCCCAAAGGCGGGTTAAAGCCTATAGATGTGAACCGACTTTATCATATAACTTGTATTGTAAGTTAGAGGAATAGAGACCGAGCCGGACACCTCTATGATCCGGCCTCGGGACTCTGTAAACTGGCGGGCATCAACCTATGTATATAAAGGGACGACCCAGCCGCGGTTTGAGGACAACGGACAACAACTCGAGAGCCAGGCAAAGCGGATTCGCTCCCTGGTCATCGAAACCCTAGCAATACCAATCACAACTAGACGTAGGCTTTTACCTTCATCGAAGGGGCCGAACTAGTATAACACCCCTCGTGTCCCCTTGTTCGGTTTAACCCCTTTAAGCTAACTCGTAGCGATGGCTCCACGACTAAGTCCTTTCACGAGGACATCTGCCGTGACAAAACCACGACAACACCCAAAATGACAGATATGCAAATCTTACCAAATTGTTTGTATGTGGTTGCACACGGGTCATGCAAAACAACCGTTTGCGTTGAAGGGATGCAGAAATCCTTCTCGGCACATTTTCCCTTGGCTTCCTGGGGAAGCTGTCGGTGTGCATATGGGTGTTCTAACTAAAACGTTTGCGATGAGTGTTTTATATTTAAAAACCATTGACATTTTTTTCAAAATAAAAACTTTTGATAAGTCTGTACATTAAGAGAGAAAAACACAAGTTTTTTCAAACAATATCTTTCATTCAGTCACACTGTGAATTTATATTCATATGATCTAGAATTTGAGATACAGTATTAAACCCCAAAAAAACTATTTCCGGCGGCGGCAGAAGCGGTGTGCCGCGCCGTCATTGTCATTGTCGTCCTCCGGGACGCCATTGTTGAAGTCTTCAAGGTAGCACAAAATGTTGTTCACTTGTAAATCAACCATCATTGTCGTCGCGCCGCTAAGAGGTAGCGGTCGACGGCAGCGTCCCATGCCGCTGAGGGGGCGCGCGCACGGGCACGGGCGTGGAGGGTGGAGCCAAATGCACGGGGACCGGTGCTGCGGTGGGTGGAGGGGCGTGCACGGGCAGGGCCACGAGCACGGCGGGTGCAGCCAAACGCATGGGGGTCGCCGCCACGGTGGGTGGAGGGGTGCGCACGGGCATGGGCACGGGCGCTGGCGCTGGCATGTACACGAGCTCGCGCGGGTCCGCAGAGACCTCGCTGATGCCCGCGGCTTCCAGCTCTGCGATAGTGCTCGGCGACCAGCCCATCAATGCTATGGGGATGGTCGCTGGCGCGGGCGCAGAGATGGGAGCTGGGACGGGAGCGGGGCAGCAACCGTCGCGGACAGCTCGTTCTGGGCCATGTCCATGAGGCCCCATTCCTCCTTATTTTCTATCTCCTCCGGCTCGGAGTCGACTTCATCAAACTTGAAGACTAGTGGCAGATGATCATTCTGCGCCATGGCGTTGGTGGAGGTCTGCGGGAGGGAGGGGAATGAGAGGCGAATAGTCAGGCCGCCAGTATTAAGGAGCGGCTCGGGCGCCATTAATGGAGAGGAAGGCGGGCGGCCATGGAAGTCAAAGGGCTCCTAGTGAGCCTGCGCAGCGTATAGCTTGCACGCTTCCTGGTGAGCCTGCGCATCGGAGGACAGCTTGCATGCCTCTCGGTCAGCCTGCGCACCGGACTACGCTCGTACGCCTCCCGTTCAGTCAAGGTCAAGCATATGTCCGCACGGCACCTCCTACAGCCTTTAAACCAAGACACGTGGTGTCATGTGAATGGTTAACAGAACGCACACGGTTTGAATTATAAAAACGTTTGAGATATTAAAGTGACAGCTATTTTTTCAAAATGCCTCTGTTGGCTGTCATTATTCGAGTGCGCCTTCTCTCAAAATGGACACGAAAAATGCCACAGGATGTCGGGTGCCATTCCATGATAGCATGCCAAGTTTCATGAATTTCAGACGAGTTTTGGATTTACTAGAATTTAAAAGCCAGGCAGCTCAATGTTTTGCCGGCAATCAACGGTGCCCTGGTGTTTGAAATTCATTCCCATTTCTTGCATGGGACCTAAGCATGCACCCAAGGACACAAATTTGATTTTTCAGCCAATTAATATGCACTGGAGCATGTGCATGTAGTTCAAATTTTAATTATGCACATAAATGCACTGAGAACTCAGTTAATGCATAGAAATGTCCAAACAAACCCCGAAAAATCCCAGAAATTGACACAACATTCCTGTTGTTCTATGTTGACACGAGAAATTTTTTGAAAGAAAAAGAGGCAATGGATATCGTTTCGTCCCCAAAGGTGAGACATTCCCTACCGAAACCATCATGCTTGTTGTGAGAATCTCTGGTTTGTGAGAAGCATATACCCGAACCTGCCCCAAATGGGACGAATTTTTTTACCATGGCATGTTGATGCCGCTCCATGATAGCATGCCAAGTTTCATGAATTTCAGACGAGTTTTGGATTTACTAGAATTTAAAAACCAGGCATCTCAATGTTTTGCCGGCAATCAACAGTGCCCTGGTGTTTGAATTTCATTCCCATCTCTTGCATGGGACCTAGAAATTCACCCAAGGACACAAATTAGATTTTTCAACCAACTTTAGTGCATTGGAGCATGTGCTTGTAGTTCAAATTTGAATTATGCACATAAAATGCCTAGAAAACCCAGTTAATGCATAAAAAATTCCAAACGGAGCCCGAAAAACTCCAAGATTAAACACAACACTCCTGTTGTTCTATGTTGGCACTATAAAATTTTTGAAAGCAATAAGAGGCAATGGATATCGACCCGTCCCCAAAGGTGGTACGTTCCCTATCGAAACCATCATGCTTGTTGTGAGAAGCTCTAGTTTGTGAGAAGCTTATACCCAAACCTGCCCCAAATGGGACAAAATTTTCATGACGGCATGTTGATGCCGCTCCATGATAGCATGCCAAAATTCATGAATTTCAGACGAGTTTTGGATTTACTAGAATTTAAAAACCATGAATCTCAACGTTTTGCCGGCAATCAACAGTGCCCTGGTGTTTGAAATTCATTCTCGTCTCTTGCATGGGACCTAAGCATGCACCTAAGGACACACATGTGATTTTTCAACCAACTTTGATGCATTGGAGCATGTGCTTGTAGTTCAAATTTAATTATGCACATAAAATGCCTAGAAAACCCAGTTAATGTATTAAAAAGGCCAAACAAACCCCAAAATATTCATTCCCATTTCTTGCATGGGACCTAAGCATGCACCCAAGGACACATATTTGATTTTTCAACCAATTTATATGCACTAGAGCATGTGCATGTACGTAGTTCAAATTTGAATTATGCACATAAATGCATTGAAAACTCAGTTAATGCATAAAAATGTCCAAACGAACCCCGAAAAATCCCAAAAATTGACACAACACTCATGTTGTTCTATGTTGACACGAGAAAAAATTTGAAAGCAATAAGAGGCAACAGATATCGTCCCGTCCCCAAAGGTGGTACGTTCCCTATCGAAACCATCATGGTTGTTGTCAGAAGCTTTGGTTTGTGAGAAGCTTATAACCAAACCTGCCCCAAATGGGACAAAATTTTCACCATGGCATGTTGATGCCGCTCCATGATAGCATGCCAAGATTCATGAATTTCAGACGAGTTTTGGATTTACTAGAATTTAAAAACCAGGCATCTCAACATTTTGCCAGCAATCAACAGTGCCCTGGTGTTTGAATTTCATTCCCATCTCTTGCATGGGACCTAGAAATTCACCCAAGGACACAGATTAGATTTTGCAACCAACTTTAGTGCATTGAAGCATGTGCTTGTAGTTCAAATTTGAATTATCCACATAAAATGCCTAGAAAACCTAGTTAACGCATAAAAAAGTCCAAACGGAGCCCGAAAAATTCCAAGATTAAACACAACACTCCTGTTGTTCTATGTTGACACTAGAAAATATTTGAAAGCAATAAGAGGCAACGGATATCGTCCCGACCCCAAAGGTGGGACATTCCCTATCGAAATCATCATGCTTGTTGTGAGAAGCTCTGGTCTGTGAGAAGCTTATACCTGAACCTGCCCCAAATGGGATAAATTTTTTACCACGGCATGTTGATGTCGCTCCATGATAGCATGCCAAGTTTCATGATTTTAGACGAGTTTTGGATTTACTAGAATTTAAAAATTAGGCATCTCAACGTTTTGCCGGCAATCAACAGTTCTGTGGTGTTTGAATTTCATTCCCATCTCTTGCATGGGACCTAGAAATTCAACCAAGGACAAACATGTGATTTTTCAACCAACTTTAGTGCATTGGAGCATGTGCTTGTAGTTCAAATTTGAATTATGCACATAAAATGCCTAGAAAACCCAGTTAATGCATAAAAAAGTCCAAACGGAGCCCGAAAAATTCCAAGATTAAACACAACACTCCTGTTGTTCTATGGTGACACTAGAATATTTTGAAAGCAATAAGAGGCAACGGATATCGTCCCGTCCCCAAAGGTGGTACGTTCCCTATCGAAACCATTATGGTTGTTGTCAGAAGCTTTGGTTTGTGAGAAGCTTATAACCAAACCTGCCCCAAATGGGACAAAATTTTCACCATGGCATGTTGATGCCGCTCCATGATAGCATGCCAAGATTCATGAATTTTAGACGAGTTTTGGATTTACTAGAATTTAAAAACCATGTATCTCAACGTTTTGCCGGCAATCAACAGTGCCCTGGAGTTTGAAATTCATTCCCGTCTCTTGCATGGGACCTAAGCATGCACCCAAGGACACACATGTGATTTTTCAACCAACTTTGATGCATTGGAGCATGTGCTTGTAGTTCAAATTTTAATTATGCACATAAAATGCCTAGAAAACCCAGTTAATGTATAAAAAGGACAAACGAACCCCAAAAAATTCATTCCCATTTCTTGCATGGGACCTAAGCATGCACCCAAGGACACATATTTGATTTTTCAACCAATTTATATGCACTAGAGCATGTGCATGTACGTAGTTGAAATTTGAATTATGCACATAAATGCATTGAAAACTCGGTTAATGCATAAAAATGTAAAATCCCAAAAATTGACACAACACTCCTATTGTTCTAGGTTGACACGAGAATTTTTTAAAGCAATAAGAGGCAATGGATATCGTTTCGTCCCCAAAGGTGGGACGTATGTTCCCTACCGAAATTATTAGGCTTGTTGTGAGAAGCTCTGGTTTGTGACAAGCATATACCCAAACCTGCCCCAAATGGGAGAAACTTTTTACCATGGCATGTTGATGCCGCTCCATGATAGCATGCCAAGTTTCATGAATTTCAGACGAGTTTTGGATTTACTAGAATTTAAAAACCATGAATCTCAATGTTTTGCCGGCAATCAACGGTGCCCTGGTGTTTGAAATTCATTCTCGTCTCTTGCATGGGACCTAAGCATGCACCCAAGGACACACATGTGATTTTTCAACCAACTTTGATGCATTGGAGCATGTGCTTGTAGTTCAAATTTTAATTATGCACATAAAATGCCTAGAAAACCCAGTTAATGTATAAAAAAGGCCAAACGAACCCCGAAAAGGACATAGATTTGATTTTTCATCCAATTTATATGCACTAGAGCATGTGCATGTAGTTCAAATTTGAATTATGCACATAAATGCAATGAAAAGTCAGTTAATGCATAAAAATGTCCAAACGAACCCCAAAAAACATAAAAATTGACACAACACTCTTGTTGTTCTATGTTTCCATGAGAAAAAAATTGAAAGCAATAAGAGGCAATGGATATCGTTTCGTCCCTAAAGGTGGGACGTTCCCTATCGAAACCATCATGCTTGTTGTGAGAAGCTCTTGTTTGTGAGAAGCTTATACCCGAACCTGCCCAAAATGGGATAATTTTTTTACCACGGCATGTTGATGCCGCTCCACGATAGCATGCCAAGTTTCATGAATTTTAGACGAGTTTTGGATTTACTAGAATTTAAAAACCAGGCATCTCAATGTTTTGCCGGTAATCAACGGTGCCCTGCTGTTTGAAATTCATTCCCATTTCTTGCATGGGACCTAAGCATGCACCCAAGGACACATATTTGATTTTTCAACCAACTTTAGTGCATTGGAGCATGTGCTTGTAGTTCAAATTTGAATTATGCACATAAAATGCCTAGAAAACCCAGTTAATGTATAAAAACGGTCAAACGAACCCCAAAAAATTCCAAAATTAAACACAACACTCCTGTTGTTCTATGTTGACACTAGAATTATTTTGAAAGCAATAAGAGGCAATGGATATCGTCTCGTCCCCAAAGGTGGTATGTTCCCTATCGAAACCATCATGCTTGTTGTGAGAAGCTCTGGTTTGTGAGAAGCTTATACCCAAACCTGCCCCAAATGGGACAAAATTTTCACCACGGCATGTTGATGCCACTCCATGATAGCATGCCATGTTTCATGAATTTCAGATGAGTTTTGGATTTACTAGAATTTAAAAACCAGGTATCTCAATGTTTTGCCGGTAATCAACAGTTCCCTGGTGTTTGAAATTCATTCCCATCTCTTGCATGGGACCTAGAAATTCACCCAAGGACACACATGTGATTTTTCAACGAACTTTGGTGCATTGGAGCATGTACTTCTAGTTCAAATTTGAATTATGCACATAAAATGCCTAGAAAACCCAGTTAATGTATAAAAAAGGCCAAACGAACCCCGAAAAATTCATTCCCATTTCTTGCATGGGACCTAAGCATGCACTGAAGGACACAGACTTGATTTGTCAACCAATTTGTATGCACCGGAGCATGTGCATGTAGTTTAATTTTGAATTGTGCACCTGAAATGGCTAGAAAACCAGTTTAATGTATAAAATGTCCAAACGAACCCTAGATAAATCCAATTCTTTTACGACACACATATAGTTCCATGTTCACTGCGGATAAAAGGTCTAGCAATTCAAACAACGTCCATTGCCGCTGTGACCCCATTTTGTAATTCAAATCAAGTAGATCCCACACAGTTTATTATCACCAACCGTGTGAGATGTAGTACAAAATATCTTGGAGCACCGTCGGTGTGTAGTACGCCAATGGCTTACGCGAGAAGGTGCGTCGGCTACAGTCCACGGCCGGCGTGTCAAGCACACTAGCTCGCTCCCCAAAAACTCCCGCCTCTGCATCCCTCGCAATCTCTAGAATATTACTGCCTCGTAATCTCGAAAATATCTACCGCCTGGAAGGTTTTAATGTTTGATAGCACACGATTAGTATCTGCGGACCGAGTGTGATGTCTGTTACTCCCGCTCCTTCAGTCCCTTGATTCAAATTTTCAGTAACCCCGGCATTTTACTCCTGCCTCTGCATCCCTCGCAATCTCTAAAATATCTGCTCGCGCTTGATCCAAAAATTTTCAGTAGCCCCGCCTTGTTACTCCTGCCTAGTAAATTTTTTAGTTGCCGCAGTATTTCCTCAAACACAAACTCCCCCCCTTGCCCCCCTAAACACACACCCCAAAACCTTTGCTCACACAGACACACACAACCCTCGTAACCATTGGTAGGTCGCCGCCATCGCCGGTGCCTCCATCCTCAACCTCTGCCTGTGTGCCGGGGAGCTCAAGGAGCCAACGGCCAAAAAGAGGTTTATCGCGGCCTTTTTGCCCGATGCCAGCGAGGTGGCCGCTGAGGTGTCCCCGTCGTCCTCTGCGGGCCCGATCCGCCGTCGCCAATCCCCCGATCCGCCCGCCGCCGCGCCCCTACGCCGGTTCGAGGACTTCCCCGTCCTCCCACGGACCCGACAGTCGACGAAGTCCCACCTCGGGGTCCAATAGCGACGGTGGGGGACGTGGGTCGCCGAGATTACAGATCAAGATACCCACGCCTGTCGATGCCTCGGTAGCTTCCACACGGCCGAGCTCGCGGCCATGGAGTACGACCGCTGGCAGGTCCGCTACCACGGCGCGGCGACTAGGCTCAATTTCCCCTTCGGCACATGTCCGGTCGACCTCGTTCCACCGGAGCCAGGGTGGTGAGCTCGGCTATGGCACGGGAGGACCGTGATGCATGGGAGCGCCTCGAGGCCAAGGCCGCCGACGAGGCCTACATGCAAGAGCTCCGCCGGCAGCACCCGGAGCTTGTGGAGGGGGAGCGGGCGAACTTTGCCGGCACGGAGGGCAACGAGGTTATCGTGCTCTCCTCCGGTGACGCGGTCGAAGGCGGTGAGGATGGCAGCGCATAGGGCGGCGAGGTTATCGCGCTCTCCTCTGATGACGAGGTCGAAGGCGGCGGCACGAAGGGCGTCGAGGTGGGCCCCGAGGACAAGGAGATCGACTTTGACGAGTGGAGGAGTGCCTTCCCCAATGACCCCGACAACGGTACTGGCCCGGACCCGGCTCACGGCACACCGTACATGATGAGGAAGGATTGGCTCGACCTCTACTTCGACCGAAAGTAGTTTAGCTTAGTTTAAATTTATGTTTTATGTTCGGTTATGCAAAACTATCTATGTTTATGTTTGAATGCATGCTACTTTCGGTTGAACCTGCTTTGAACTTGATCAAACTGAAATTTACAACCTTAAGTTTAGGGGATCGACTAGAAAAGGCGAAAAATTGCTGGAGTATATATATATCCACTAAGGGTTTTAGTCCTTTAACTTTTTAAGGATCGCCTAGAGATGTCCTTATGACTTGTTTATTTCAGTTCATTACAATGTGATGCTCTATATTTGCAACTATTTGCCGTGTAGTTCAATTTCATCAATAACAGTTTCAACAATACCACTATGAATTACGATATTTGGTTGTTGTTAAGGATATTGCAATTAACATGCCTTTTCATTTTTCAATTGTTGTTTAGCAACATGCATTGTACTGAATGACTAAATATGCAATCCCAGGCTACATAGCAACAATGAAGAGTGTTACCTTAATGTTTAGATATATCATTGCCAAAGATCCACACTTCGACCCTTTCTGCGTATGGGGCAATGAGATATTCATGAACCAGCATCAAGTGAGGAAACTGATAAAGATTGTTATTAAAATGGGTCAAAAGATGTCAATCGAACTATTTTTTTACACTTTATGCAAGAGAACAGTGAACTGCAGGATGGTAAGTAATAGAACCCTGTAGCCTTCTTTTTACTGCTCGTAATGAGTTGTGTTAGATGACAATATATGAATCTTTTTTCTTTTGCAGTGGATACTGAAGCAGTTTACTCAAGATTACCTCTCAAACTACATGATTGGCGGCCGGCCATCACAAGGGGTTGGACTAGAGTCATGCATGCCTTCTGCATCCAGGAGAGCACAATAGGGCCATTCCGCTTCACCTTGTTCAGCAACTGGAATGTTTGTCGCCTCTTTCTTTACCATCTGTAATAGTAAAAGTATAGAACCCTGGTACATCATTCTTTATTTGGTGCTTATGTAATTCTTAAACATATGTACCTGTGAATCGAGTAATGCATTGGTTGTTTGAACCTGATGGATATGAATAAATCTATATCCTACCTTCGAGTTTAAATTAGGTACAATTTTAAATAGCAGTAGTTAAATTAGGGCGAAATTACATTGTGTAGGTCATTATGGCACACACGGTTGGTAAAACACAAACATTTACGATATACACCATAATCCAAGACGGATCACAGAGAGGAAATGCGTGCAAGCATGCACACAGTTGACGTTTGCAAAGCATGTGTGATGTAGGACACTGTCACATACGGTGCGGGAAAACTAAATGTGTGTGATTTTCTACCTAAGGTACACGGTTTATAATCATGAACTGTTTGTGATGTGCCAGGCATCATAAAACTCCCGTGCCTAGAATCTGCCTGGAAAACTCCCGTGCCTGGAATCTACCTGGTTTTAGGTAGAACCACAAAACTCTGACTCCGATGGCAATGCAAGCACAAATGAGTAGCAAGGATGAAGCGTTTGGGATATTCGAGATATCGAAAACGGTTATATGGGGACAACTGTATGCATCAAGGCTCCCTATCCCTGACGGTTTCTGGGTCATGTGGGAAGGACCCCCATATTGCCCACATTCACTTGGCGATGGTTCCAAATGCCGTCGCGGAAAGGGGTTAAAAACCATTTGTTTAGGACTGATGCGCACCAGTGATTGTGTCTTTGCGTAGGTAAGAACAGTTCTTATACATTGCCCCTAGAAGCCACGTAAGATTTGTAACAACAAAGTAGACGACGTCTAACTTGTTCTTATACATTGACCCAAGAATTCATGTAATCAAATTCGTTCATGAGGATAATTGTAGCATTTTTTTAGCTCTAGGATCATTTATAACAGGAAGCTCAAAGAACAGTGCTTGCAAAGTGGTATGAGCATGCATAAATCTTCCCTTAAGTTTGACAATGAGTGTAGAAATAGCTGAGCATAACTGTTGGTTCTTTTAAGAATGGGACATCATTAGTAATGAAAGCTCCCGTGCAAGTAAATCTTTCTTGGATAACACTTTTTCAATAGTATTCCCACCTCCCGTCACAAAAAATTTAGTGTCCAAATTAATGGGCGTTTCATTATCATGAGGTTTGCTATCCCCACTATCACCTTTAGCAATAACATATTCAAACATGATAGCAACTTCAAGCAAGCAAGCAAAATAAAATATTTTTGTGATTTTGATATTTTTTGTAGAAGTGGAGGGAGATGAAAAAGCGAAGGCAAATCAAATCAAATAAAAAGTAGGGCAAGTAAATGATAATTTGTGTGAAGGAACCTATAGGTGTTTGATGATATCTCCCCGGCAACAGCGCCAGAAATTCTTTCTACTACTTGTGAGTTGTGTTGGGATTTCCCCCGAAGAGGAAGGGTGAAGCAATATAGTAGCGGATAGTATTGCCCTAAGTGAGAACCAAGGTTATTGAACCAATAGGAGAACCACGCAAACGCCTGGTGAACAGTACCCACATACACTAGAGCAAATACTTGCAACCAATGCGGGAAAGAGGGTTGTCAATCCCCTTGAACTCGTTACTCGCAAGGATTAAATCTGGTAATGGTAGATAGTTAAATTTTAAAGTAAAATAAAATAAGTAAAATTGTAGCAAGATATTTTTGGTTTTTGTAGTATGATTAAAATAGACCTAGGGGCCATAGTTTTCACTAGAGGCATCTCTCTCATAATAATAGCATATGTTGGGTAGACAAATTACGGTTGGCCAATTGATAAAAAACGCATAGTTATGACATTATTCATGGCAATGATCATGTATATAGGCATTACATCCATGACAAGTAGACCGAAATGATTCTGCATCTACTACTATTACTCCACCAGTCGACCGACTCTTGCCTGCATCTATGGTATTAAGTTCATGACAAACAGAGCAACGCTTTAAGCAAGATGACATAATGTAGACAAAATAAAACCAAGCAATATGATTAAACACCATCGTTTTACCCTTAGTAGCAACAATACAAAAATGTGCCTCGCTACCCCTACTGTCACGAGGTGAGCACACCGCAAGATTGAACCTACTACAAAGCACCTCCCCCACTGAAGATAAATTAATCTAGTTGGCCAAACCAAACGGATAGATCAGATAGAAATACAAAGCTATAACAATCATGCATAATAAAGTCCAAAAAAGACTTAATTACCTTCAATGAATAATCTAATAATAAACTCACAATTTATCGGATCCCAACAAACACACCGCAAAAGAAGATTACGTCAGATAGAACTTTGAGGAGAACATTGTATTTAAGATCAGAGAGAGTGAGAGATCTAGCTAATGACTATGGACCCATAGGTCTGTGGTGAACTACTCACACATCATCGGAGGTGCAACAAGGTTGATGTGGAAGCCCTCCGTGATCGATTCCTCCTCCGACAGAGTACCGAAAAAGGCCTCCAGATGGGATCACGGAAGAACAGAATCTTACGGCGGCGGAAATTTGTCTCGGGTGTCTCTTAGGGGTTTTTGGAATATTTGTGAATTTATAGCGCTGGAATTAGGTCAAACGAAGCCACGAGGGGCCCACAAGGTATCATGGCATGCCTTGTTGCCCTGCCGTCTCCTCGTAGATCTTCTGGTATGCCCCAGAATCTTCTAGGGTCTCTTATGTTCAGGAAAAAATCATCAAAATGTTTCATAGCATTTGGACTATATGAATTTGATATGATGCTAATATTCCTACTTAAGTTTTGAAATGTGTGTCCGCCCCTTATAGAGACATAAGAGGTTTGTATTTCTGTCTATGGTCAGGTCAGCACGGTTGGGATGAACTTTGTATATGCAGGGGTTTGTAGGGAGGCACTATTGGAGTAGAATCCGCAATGCATTCCATAAATATTTTGACTACTTTTCATGTTTTCATGAATCTCAGATACTGAACATCATCATAATGATTATGAGCTTGCGCACATGAGAAGAATAAAGCAGAACAATGACATGGTTGTCAAACTTAGCATTAAGGGGCTGAGATCCAGTCTGGATGCAATGCAATACACATGCTCTCCACCTACAGATTCATGTTCAGAATATGATCCTAACAATGATTTTGAGCTAGAGGAAGACCTAAGTCAATGTAGCTCCCTAGTGGAGGAGTCAGAGGTAGATGCATTATCTTATTCACCCATCAAGGTGCTTTCTCGAACTTTGCAAGGTTATATTGGTCGCACATATCTTGCAAATGTTGCTTTGCATTGCTTCTACTTTGTTGCACTGCCATTCGCTTAGTTTCACAGTGTCGATGTGAATATGCCCTGCCTATCCATTTTCAGTACATATACATCTGTCATCAGATCATATTTCTCCATTCAAATGTTGTTCTTGTATATCAAACATTCAAAAGGAAGAGGCCGATTGTTGATTGCGAAGGAGCATCAACAAAGTATTTGGAAAAGGTAGTGACACCTGATAAATCAAATAGTCCATTAGCTGGCAATATCAACAAACCCACAAAACACAGCCCCAACTCTAGCAGACTCTAGCCCTACTCCACTGCCATCTCAGATGGCCCAACTCAGCAGACCCCAACTATTGGGAATATACCCCGCGGTGTAACCCGGCCGGAAGTATAACCCGGCCAGACTTGGCGATTCACCGGCAACCCGCACTGACCATACGGTTTACAAGCAACCTGACTGAACATTATGACTCACTGGTAACCCGGCGGGCGGGATAGACAGATGACAAGGCCCAAGGCCCAGAAGGCCGGCTCATGTTATGGTGGGCCGGTTTAAGAGGAAAGGCGTGAGGAATATTTCCCTTACAAGGAGTCAAGACCCGGACTTGTATCCGGTTTGTATTAGAAGATAGACTCGTCCTAATCCTAATAGGACTCCACATGTAAACCTGCCCCTTCAACATATATAAGGAGGGGCAGGGCTCCCCAAAGGGGGACAAGCAACAAGCAATAAGAAATAATCTCTAGGGCTAGACACAAAGGGGGAGCCGGCTTATGCGGCGACTCTCTCATGAGCATAATGAGATCTAGCCACAAACAGCATGTAGGGCTATTACCGGATGATGTTTCCCGAGGCCCGAAGCTGTCTAAATCCTTGTCTTGTGTTGTGTCTCTCGATTCCACTCAACCCCTCTCAAGCTACTACAAAGATGCGTTGGCCTCATGACTAAGTCCTCACACTAGGACATCTACCGTGACAATTCCACGACAGTTGGCGCCCACCGTGGGGCCCATGCACGGTGGTGATGAGTTCTTGAAGGGATCTTTACTGAGCATCGAGAGGCTCACGATCGGCCAGATGAAGAAAAGTCGGTCATAAGAATCTACATCGACTCCGTGTTCAATCATCGAAGATCAAATCAATTCTCATCTCAAAATCAAGGACATAAGAAAAGTCTGCAACGGTGCACACGGCAACTCCTGTCGGTTTGATCATCTAAAAAACGCACGTGGCCGGTTGATACTTCTCCAACGTATCTATAATTTTTGATTGCTCCATGCTATATTATCTACTATTTTGAACATTATTGGTCTTTATTATCCACTTTTATATTATTTTTGGGACTAACCTATTAACCGGAGGCCCAGCCCAGAATTGCTGTTTTTTGCCTGTTTTAGGGTTTCGAAGAAAAGGAATATCAAACGGAGTCCAAACGGAATGAAACCTTCAGAAACATGATTTTCTCATCAGATAAGATCCAGGAGACTTGGACCCTCCGTCAAGAAAGCCACGAGGCGGTCACGAGGGTGGAGGGCGTCCCCCCCCTAGGGCGCGCCCCGTGCCTCATGGGCCCCTCGAAGCTCCACCGACGTACTTCTTCCTCCTATATATATCCACGTACCCCCAAACGATCATATACGGAGCCAAAAACCTAATTCCACTGCCGCAACTTTTCGTATCCATGAGATCCCATCTTGGGGCCTGTTCCGGAGCTCCACCGGAGGGGGCATCGATCACGGAGGGCTTCTACATCATCATCCAAGCCTCTCCGATGAAGTATGAGTAGTTTACTTCAGACCTACGGGTCCATAGCTAGTAGCTAGATGGCTTCTTCTCTCTTTTTGGATATCAAAACAATGTTCTCCCCCTCTCTCATGGAGATCTATTCGATGTAATCTTCTTTTTGCGGTGTGTTTGTTGAGACCGATGAATTGTGGGTTTATGATCAAGTCTATCTATGAATAATATTTGAATCTTCTTCGAATTCTTTTATGTATGATTTGTTATCATTGCATGTCTCTTCGAATTATCAGTTTGGTTTGGCCTACTAGATTGGTTGTTCTTTCCATGGGAGAAGTGCTTAGCTTTGGGTTCGATCTTGCGGTGTCCTTTCCCAGTGACAGAAGGGGCAGCAAGGCACGTATTGTATCGTTGCCATCGAGGATAACAAGATGGGGTTTTTATCATATTGCATGAAACTGTCCCTCTACATCATGTCATCTTGCTTAAGGCGTTACTCTGTTTTTAACTTAATACTCTAGATGCATGCTGGATAGCGGTCGATGAGTGGAGTAATAGTAGTAGATGCAGAATCGTTTCGGTCTACTTGTCTCGGACGTGATGCCTATATACATGATCATACCTAGATATTCTCATAACTATGCTCAATTCTGTCAATTGCTCAACAGTAATTTGTTCACCCACCGTAGAATACTTATGCTCATGAGAGAAGCCACTAGTGAAACCTATGGCCCCCGGGTCTCTTTCTCATCATATCAATCTCCATCACTTTATTATTGCTTTGCTTTTACTTTTACTTTCCATCTCTATACCAAAAATACCAAAAATATTATTTATCATCTCTATCAGATCTCACTTTCATAAGTGACCGTGAAGGGATTGACAACCCCTAAGCGCGTTGGTTGCGTTGAGCTATTTTTTTGTGTTGGTATGAGGGACTTGTGCGTAGCCTCCTACTGGATTGATACCTTGGTTCTCAAAAATTGAGGGAAATACTTACGCTACTTTGTTGCATCATCCTCTCCTCTTCGAGGAAATCCAACGTAGTGCTCAAGAGGTAGCAAGAAGAATTTCTGGCGCCATTGCCGGGGAGGTCTGTGCAAAAGTCAACATACCAAGTACCCATCACAATCCATATCTCCCGCATTACATTATTTGCCATTTTCCTCTCGTTTTCCTCTCCCCCCCCAATTCACCCTTGCCATTTTATTCGCTCTCTCTTTCTCTATCCTCCCTCTCTCTCTACTTGCCTCTTTTTGCCCGTTTGCTTTTTGTTTGCTTGTGTGTTAGTTTGCTTGTTTGTCGCGATGGCACAAGATAATACTAAATTGTGTGACTTCACCAATACCAACAATAATGATTTCCTTAGCACTCCGATTGCTCCTATTACCGATGCTGAATCTTGTGAAATTAATACTGCTTTGTTGAATCTTGTCATGAAAGATCCGTTCTCCGGCCTTCCTAGTGAAGATGCCGCTACCCATCTTAATAGCTTCATTGATTTGTGTGACATGCAAAAGAAGAAAGATGTCGATAATGATATTGTTAAATTGAAGCTATTTCCTTTTTCGCTTAGAGATCGTGCTAAAGCTTGGTTTTCATCTTTGCCTAAAAATAGTATTGATTCATGGAACAAGTGCAAAGATGCTTTTATCTCTAAGTATTTTCCTCCCGCTAAGATCATCTCTCTTAGAAATGATATTATGGATTTTAAGCAACTTGATCATGAACATGTTGCACAAGCTTGGGAGTGAATGAAATTAATGATACGTAATTACCCTACTCATGGTTTGAACTTGTGGATGATTATACAAAAAATTTATGCCGGATTGAATTTTGCTTCTAGAAATCTTTTAGATTCGGCCACGGGAGGCACTTTTATGGAAATCACTTTAGGAGAAGCTACTAAACTCCTAGACAATATTATGGTTAATTATTCTCAATGGCATACTGAAAGATCTACTAAAAAGGTGCATGCGATAGAAGAAATTATTGTTTTGAGTGGAAAGATGGATGAACTTATGAAATTATTTGCTAATAAGAGTGTTTCTTCTGATCCTAATGATATGCCCTTGTCTACTTTGATTGAGAATAATAATGAATCTATGGATGTGAATTTTGTTGGTAGGCACAATTTTGGTAACAATGCGTATAGAGGAAATTTCAATCCTAGGCCTTATCCTAGTAATCCCTCTAATAATTATGGTAATTCCTACAACAATTCTTATGGAAATTATAATAAGATGCCCTCTGATTTTGAATCTAATATTAAAGAATTTATTTCTTCGCAAAAGAATTTTAATGCTATGATTGAAGAAAAATTGCTTAAGATTGATTATTTGGCTAGGAACGTTGATAGAATTGCTCTTGATGTTGATTCTTTGAAACTTAGATCTAATCCACCTAAGCATGATATCAATGAGTCTCTCAAAGCCATGAGAATTTCCATTGACGAGTGCAAAGAAAGAACTGCTAGGATGCGTGCTAGGAAAGATGCCTTTGTAAAAGCGTGTTCTTCTAATTCCTATGAAAATAATGATGAAGATATAAAAGTTATTGATCTGTCCCCTATTAAATCTTTGTTTTGCAATATGAATCTTGATAATGATGGGACTGAATATGATCCACCTTTACCTAGAAGGTGTTCTAAGAATTCGGAATTTGTTGATCTTGATGCTAAATTTGATAAAAGTGGGATTGAAGAAATTAAAACCCTAGATGTTGCTAAACCCACTATTATGGATTTCAAGGAATTTAATTATGAAAATTGCTCTTTAATTGATTGTATTTCCTTGTTGCAATCCGTGCTAAAATCTCCTCACGCTTATAGTCAAAATAAAGCGTTTACTAAACATATTGTTGATGCCTTAATGCCATCTTATGAAGAAAAACTTGAATTGGAAGTTTCTATACCTAGAAAACTTTATGATGAGTGGGAACCTACTATTAAAATTAAAATCAAAAATTATGAGTTTTATGCTTTGTGTGATTTGGGTGCTAGTGTCTCTACTATTCCCAAAACTTTGTGTGATTTGCTGGATTTCCGTGATTTTGATGATTGCTCTCTAAACTTGCATCTTGCGGATTCCACTATTAAGAAACCTATGGGAAGAATTAATGATGTTCTTATTGTTGCAAATAGGAATTATGTGCCCGTAGATTTTATCGTTCTTGATATAGATTGCAATCCTTCTTGCCCTATTATTCTCGGTAGACCTTTCCTTAGAACGGTTGGTGCAATTATTGATATGAAGGAAGGGAATATTAGATTCCAATTTCCATTAAAAAAGGGCATGGAACACTTCCCTATAAAGAAAATAAAATTACCATATGAATCTATTATGAGAGCCACTTATGGATTGCCTACCAAAGATGGCAATACCTAGATCTATTCTTGCTTGGTATGCCTAGCTAGGGGCGTTAAACGATAGCGCTTGTTGGGAGGCAACCCAATTTTATTTTTATTCCTTGCTTTTTCCTCCTGTTTAGTAATAAATAAATTATTTAGACTCTGTTTTGTTTGTGTTTTTTTGTGTTTAATTAGTGTTTGTGCCGAGTAGAACCGTTGGGAAGACTTGGGGAAAGTCTTGTTGAACTTGCTGTAAAAAATAAAAACTTTAGTGCTCACGAGAACTGCTGTCATTTTTATTTTAAGAGTGATATTTAGTTAATTCTTTTTGCAGATGATTAATAGATAAATTCCTCACTTCCAGCAATTTATTTTAGAATTTTTGGGGTTCCAGATCTTGCGCTAGCTACAGATTACTACAGACTGTTATGTTTTTGACAGATTCTGTTTTTCGTGTGTTGTTTGCTTATTTTGATGAATCTATGGCTAGTAAAATAGTTTATAATAAATAGAGAAGTTGCAATACAGTAGGTATAACACTCATATAAATAAATAATGAGTTCATTACAGTACCTTGAAGTGGTCTTTTTTTTTCTTTCGCTAACGGAGCTCACGAGTTTTCTACTTTAAGTTTTGTGTTGTGAAGTTTTCCAGTTTTGGGTAAAGATTTGATGGATTATTGAACAAGGAGTGGCAAGAGCCTAAGCTTGGGGATGCCCATGGCACCCCCAATATAATCTAAGGACACCTAAAAGACATAGCTTGGGGATGCCCCGGAAGGCATCCCCTCTTTTTCGTCTACTTCTATCGGTAACTTTACTTGGAGCTATATTTTTATTCACCACATGATATGTGTTTTGCTTGGAGCGTCTTTTATGATTTGAGTCTTTGCTTATTAGTTTACCACAATCATCCTTGCTGTACACACCTTTTGAGAGAGCCATACATAATTTGGAATTTGTTAGAATACTCTATATGCTTCACTTATATCTTTTGAGTTATATAATTTTGCTCTAGTGCTTCACTTATATCTTTTAGAGCACGGTGGTGGATTTGTTTTATAGAAAATATTGATCTCTCATGCTTCACTTAGATTATTTTGAGAGTCTTAATAGCATGGTAATTTGCTTAATAATAATATGCTTGGTATTCAAGATTTGTAAAACTTTCTTTTGAGTGCGTTGAATACTAAGAAAAAAATTGATGCTTGATAATTGTTTTGAGATATGAGGATGGTGATATTAGAGTCATGCTAGTCGAGTAGTTGTGAATTTGAGAAATGCTTGTGTTAAAGTTTGTGATTCCCGTAGCATGCACGTATGGTGAACCGTTATGTGATGAAGTCGAAGCATGATTTATTTATTGATTGTCTTCCTTATGAGTGGCGGTCGGGGACGAGCGATGGTCTTTTCCTACCAATATATCCCCCTAGGAGCATGCGCATAATACTTTGCTTTGATAACTTCTAGATTTTTGCAATAAGTATATGGGTTCCTTATGACTAATGTTGAGTCCATGGATTATACGCACTCTCACCCTTCCACCTTTGCTAGCCTCTCTAATATCGCGCACTTTTCGTCGGTATCATACACCCACCAAATACCTTCCTCAAAACAGCCACCATACCTACCTATCGTGACATTTCCATAGCCATTCCGAGATATATTTCCATGCAACTTTCCACCATTCCGTTCATTATGACACGCTCCATCATTGTCATATTTCTAGCATGATCATGAAGTTGACATCGTATTTGTGGCAAAGCCACCGTTCATAATTCTTTCATACATGTCACTCTTGATTCATTACATATCCCGGTACACCGCCAGATGCATTCATATAGAGTCATATTTTGTTCTAAGTATCAAGTTGTAATTGTTGAGTTGTAAGAAAAATAAAATCGTGATGGTCATCATTTTTAGAGCATTGTCCCAAGTGAGGAAAGGATGATGGAGACTATGATTCCCCCACAAGTCGGGATGAGACTCCGTACGAAAAATAAAAAAAAGAGGCCATAAAAAAAGAGAAGGCCCAAACAAAAAAATGAGAGAAAAAGAGAGAAGGGACAATGTTACTATACTTTTACCACACTTGTGCTTCAAAGTAGCACCATGATCTTCATGATAGAGAGTCTCTCATTATGTCACTTTCATATACTAGTGGGAATTTTTCATTATAAAACTTGGCTTGTATATTCCAATGATGGGCTTCCTCAAAATGCCCTAGGTCTTCGTGAGCAAGCAAGTTGGATGCACACCCACTTAGTTTCTTTTGAGCTTTCATATACTTATAGCTCTAGTGCATCCGTTGCATGGCAATCCCTACTCACTCACATTGATATCTATTGATGGGCATCTCCATAGCCCGTTGATACGCCTAATTGATGTGAGACTATCTTCTCCCTTTTTTTCTTCTCCACAACTACCATTCTATTCCACATATAGTGCTATATCGATGGCTCACGCTCATGTATTGCGTGAAGATCGAAAAAGTTTTGAAAATGTCAAAAGTATGAAACAATTGCTTGGCTTGTCATCGGGGTTGTGCATGATTTAAATACTTCGTGTGGTGAAGATAGAGCATAGCCAGACTATATGATTTTGTAGGGATAGCTTTCTTTGGCCATGTTATTTTGAGAAGACATAATTGCTTTGTTAGTATGCTTGAAGTATTATTATTTTTATGTCAACATGAACTTTTGTCTTGAATCTTTTGAATCTGAATATTCATACCACAATTACGAAGATTTACATTGAAATTATGCCAAGTAGCACTCCGCATCAAAAATTCTGTTTTTATCATTTACCTACTCGAGGACGAGCAGGAATTAAGCTTGAGGATGCTTGATACGTCTCCAACGTATCTATAATTTGTGATTGCTCCATGCTATATTATCTACTGTTTTGAACATTATTGGGATTTATTATCCACTTTTATATTATTTTTGGGACTAACCTATTAACCGGAGGCCTAGCCCAGAATTGTTGTTTTTTGCCAGTTTTAGGGTTTCGAAGAAAAGGAATATCAAACGGAGTCCAAACGGAATGAAACCTTCAAAAACGTGATTTTCTCATCAGATAAGATCCAGGAGACTTGGACCCTCCATCAAGAAAGCCACGAGGCGGTCACGAGGGTGGAGCCCCCCTCCCTAGGGCGCACCCCCCTGCCTCGTGGGCCCCTCGAAGCTCCACCGACGTACTTCTTCCTCCTATATATATCCACGTACCCCCAAACAATCACATACGGAGCCAAAAACCTAATTCCACTGCCGCAACTTTCTGTATCCACGAGATCCCATCTTGGGGCCTGTTCCGGAGCTCCGCCGGAGGGGGCATCGATCACGGAGGGCTTCTACATCATCATCCAAGCCTCTCCGATGAAGTGTGAGTAGTTTACTTCAGACCTACGGGTCCATAGCTAGTAGCTAGATGGCTTCTTCTCTCTTTTTGGATCTCAATACAATGTTCTCCCCCTCTCTCGTGGAGATCTATTCAATGTAATCTTCTTTTTGCGGTGTGTTTGTTGAGACCGATGAATTGTGGGTTTATGATCAAGTCTATCTATGAATAATATTTGAATCTTCTTTGAATTCTTTTATGTATGATTGGTTATCTTTGCAAGTCTCTTCGAATTATCAGTTTGGTTTGGCCTACTAGATTGGTTGTTCTTGCCATGGGAGAAGTGCTTAGCTTTGGGTTCGATCTTGTGGTGTCCTTTCCCAGTGACAGAAGGGGCAGCAAGGCATGTATTGTATCGTTGTCATCGAGGATAACAAGATGGGTTTTTTATCATATTGCATGAAACTATCCCTCTACATCATGTCATCTTGCTTAAGGCGTTACTCTGTTTTTAACTTAATACTCTAGATGCATGCTGGATAGCGGTTAATGAGTGGAGTAATAGTAGTAGATGCAGAATCGTTTCTGTCTACTTGTCTCGGACGTGATGCCTATATACATGATCATGCCTAGATATTCTCATAACTATGCTCAATTGTGTCAATTGCTCAACAGTAATTTGTTCACCCACCGTAGAATACTTATGCTCATGAGAGAAGCCACTAGTGAAACCTATGGCCCCCGGGTCTCTTTCTCATCATATCAATCTCCATCACTTTATTATTGCTTTGCTTTTACTTTGCTTTTACTTTTACTTTGCATCTCTGTACCAAAAATACCAAAAATATTATTTATCATCTCTATCAGATCTCACTTTCTTAAGTGACCGTGAAGGGATCGACAACCCCTAAGCGCGTTGGTTGCGTTGAGTTATTGTTTTTGTGTAGGTATGAGGGACTTGTGCGTATCCTCCTACTGGATTGATACCTTGGTTCTCAAAAATTGAGGGAAATACTTACGCTACTTTGCTGCATCATCCTCTCCTCTTCGGGGAAATCCAACGCAGTGCTCAAGAGGTAGCACCAGTACAAGCGGCAACCGAGAACAGAAATCAGATCGGTTTGGGTCCGATTTAGATTGAGAAAGAGAAGAAAAAAGTACAACAGCTACATCCATGCGCGAGGATCTATGTGATCCAACATGCAGGCAAGATGCTGCCTACCCTGTCCTTCCATCCATAACGTCACCAGATGACAAAAAATTACACAAGGATCGACGCAAATTGCTAGTGTTAGTATTCATGCATGCAGGAGTTCCTCTGGTTTGACCAGTTCTATGCATTGCTATCCACGTGAGGGCTATTTTCCCAGAGTACTAGTTGTTCCACAACCGGCCACGATGCTGGAAAGAATACAGATCCAGTTTAAAAAAGGGGGAAAACAACCCACGACCCGGAAGTTTGGGCGTGAAACTCGTTTTGACTGGTCTCCATAGGGCCGGTGGCCCCTGAGCCGCCGCCGCTCTCCACGTCCGAGTCCGGGTCCGCCTCCACCTGCGAGCCAACCTGTCGCGTCAAATCACCGGCTCGTCTCTGTTGGTTTCCTCTGGGCTACCCCCGTGACGAGCCGACCTATTGACCAGCGAGGCTCGCGTCATTTTCTGCCGCGACCCTGCGCGTCCACTAGACCAGTCTCAGGTGGCTGGTTGACTGACAGGATGTTCTCTGGGGTTAAAGTGGAACTCAGGCATATTGCAAAATTATATATGAACACTACTTATGAGCAATCCGTCATCTGAACAAATCAGGTGATATTCATCTAAAATTTATTTTTCTTAACACATATTGTTCTTATCAAAGAAGAATTACTCTGGTCTATGATATTTTTTTGTAGGACCATTATTCCTTACAAAAGGTGTCGTAAAAAGGGTGCGCGCCAGCATTATTTGTGCAAGTCGCCGCCCCCGCTACATCCGCATGTGTGACCGACTCATCGTCCGCGTCCACGTTTGTCTCGCCCGGGTCCGGGCCGTTTCCAACACTATGGCCGTCTCTCGCGACCGCACCGGATTACAATGCCACGGACGACTCGCCCGTCCGCTCTCGCGGCCGGTTCACGCGCCCGCGCCGGCTTGCAATGAGGAGGACAACCTTGCTCATCCGCACCGGCTTACAACGCCGCGGCCGGTTCATTTCTCTGCTCCCGCGGCCGACTCGCCCGTGGTGATCATCAACTCCACAGTGGATAATTTCTGGCCTAACATATCAAGGTGAAATCTATCCAATCAATTTGTATTGATACATTTTTTATTCTTTAAAATAATAAATTACTCCGGCTGACGATATTATTTATGCAGGAGCAATTGTTCATCACAAAAGTTATGGCCGGGTCATGGATGTATAGCTTGCACCACCATTATAATGCGCTAGCATCTGACCACACCATCAATCTCGCTGAATATATCTGCAAGCCTCCATTCTGCAGACCAGTTTACATCAACATGATGTGGTTAACTCGCCCGTCCGCACCAGTTTCCAATGCTGCGCCGACTCATCTGTCCGAGCCGCCTCTGATTCTGCGGACGTCTTTACCATCCGTCTCTCGCGATCTGGTCTACATCAATACACCGGGCCGCACCTGTCTGCATGAGCTATTTATTGAGTATGAGCAAGTCACTACTTGGGTAGCCCAGTTTTCTTTCAACAAAATGGAGGCAAATTATCATCAACCGCCGTCTGCACTGAATGGCTCAATGGGCAGGCGCACAAGTCGCCGCCACTCCAGTTTGGTTAAATTCAGAACAGCCAGTTGGGATGAACCGCTGGCCGGATTACTGACACAAACCATATGGAGTCATTTATAACCCGCCACGATCGACTTCAAGTTTCCATGGATTCATATTGCGTTATCAAACGCCAAGGATATACAATGAGTGTTGGGAAGATCATTAACTTGCCACCTTACTTCCAGCTTTAACATATTACAAGCGTTCTACTGTTCGGCTATATGCCGGTTTATATCACGGTCAAATATGGAGAATCTCAAGCCTACTCTTCGAGTCGCCTTGAGACTCGGGGGCTACAATGATATGACTCAGCAAATGTTACCATTTTCAGTGAATTCAAGAACCCCGGGATGTTGGAGGAAAAGATAACCCGGTCCCGGAGGCTACTGTTATATTGATGAAAAATTTAAGAAGGCCGTCAGAAACATTCCGGCTCAAGGGAAGTCAGTCTCATTGAAGCTCTCAAATATCCGGTTTACAATCCGATTCAAGGGAAATTTGTCTCCCACAAAGCTCTGAAGCTCTCAAATCCGGTTTAAGAATTTCCGGTTCAAAAAGAATTAATTTTGCAAGTTTGAGTTTAAAGGCCGTCAGAAAATTTCCGGCTGAAAATGAAGATTCCGGTTTAAAATCCGGTTCAAGGGAAAGCTGCCTCCCACAAAGCTTTGAAGCTCTCAATATCCAGTTTAATAATTTCCAGTTCAAAAGAATAATCTCTCGCAAGTTCGAGTTTTCAGGAAAAATTAAAGGGACCAAAGAGAGTCTGTTGCAAAAGCACAGCTCAAACATAGGTGCCCCTTGAGCACAGCTCACAATAATCACTTGGGGGCTTGGTCGTATTCGAACCATATCTACACCTCTTGATCGGCGTAAGGCCACCAGGGAAATCACTTGGGGGCTTGGTCGTATTCGAACCATAGCTACACCTCTTGATCGGCGTAAGGTCACCAGGGAAATTACTTAGGGGTCAAAGAGAGTGTTGCAAAAGAACAACTCAAACATAGGCACCCACTTTGCACAGCTCAAAATATTGCTTGGGGATTCATTGCTTCGCAATGAACAAATAATCTACACTTGTAATAGGCTATCAAGACACGGCTTGGAAGCCTGGTGTATACACCTAAAACCCCGGGTTAGCCTGCCTTTTTAAGTAAGCCACTCCATCCAGGTAAACCTGGTATGACCCGCCGAACTTTTGACAAGTCAATCTCATAGACCCTGAACTTTTCAAAGTTAAAACGACGATTGGTTAAAGATTGAGGTCCATCTTAAAAGGCTTTGTAAAATGGTTTAACTCAGTGGCCTGGCAGCCCATGAAAAGCCTCAAATTTGGGGCCTGGCAGCCCGTGAAAATCCTCGACTACAAGTTTTCATATGCTTTTATTTGCCAAAGTTTTTTCTCCTTTGATGAGGTTTATAATATCTTATGATAAACCGACGTCTATTGACCTGGCTTGGCTTTCAACTATAAGTTGCCAGTACATGATCAGTTATAATCCGGCGCTTATTGACGCGGTCTGGTTTCGACTATTAGTCACCAGTAGTATATATGGGTAATCCGACGTTTATTACAACCCGGTACGGTTTTATCATAAACCGGCAAAATATGGAAGGAGTTATCAGTACTCAAGATTGGGGTTATCACCCTTACTACAAAAAGTTGGTAAACCAACGATGTCATTCACCCTTACCGAAACAGGTTGAATAAAGTAGGATTATAAAACACCGGCGTTTATTAACCCGGCCTGGCTTTCGACTATAAGTCGCCAGTATGATGATAAATTATCCAGTGTTTATTAACCCGGACTGGCTTGGGATTATAAGTTGCCAGTATATATTTGAATTGCGCCATTGGAATCATGCCCTCATAAATCATTAGATTATATTATTCGAATCTTCAAATAGCCAACATGGCTGGATTTTATTATGGTTATCAGTAACCGGTATTATGATTAAAGTTTTCAAAGTTGCTTTAGCGCAATGGCTATTATATTATCAATGGATATGATTTATTCTACAATTGAAGGAATAGTCCTGAGTCGCTACAGGCTTACGACCCGACACTTGGGGGCTACATTATTTAAGTTGAGATTATATCAAATATGCAAGTTTCATGTCACTACAAGCATGCACCATGACACTTGGGGGCTAATGCAAAGTCATTTTTATTGGCCTTATTGAAGACCCGACTCATCACATCATATGAGCCGGCCCTTGGGGGCTACCAATTGCTCCTGTCAACAATTCAAGGTACAAATCTTTTAATCCATTATACTGAAGGGTCCACTGCTCAGTTGGTAAAGCACAAGGCTCTTAACCTTGTGGATGTGGGTTCAAGCCCCATGATGGGGGTTACATCATATGATGTTATTTTTATTAAAGTATATTTACAAAGTACCTGCTCATTATTGCATAATGACCCATCCCTTGGGGGCTATACTGGTTGAAGTTTTTATGAGCATAAGGCAATTTCAAGTCCCAAGTTGCTGCAAGCATGACAACCCAGCACTTGGGGGCTACATATATGGAGTATTTAGTTTTTACTAGCGACTGAGATTAACAACATGGATTTCTTCAAAGTGGTAGTAATCATATGGAAACAAGTCTCAAATCATCACTTTGTTCTATTCAAGACTTGGGGGCTATAGGTAATATGGATATAAGGGAGAAATGTCTTTCAATTTTCTGTTTTGAGAAAACCAAATTGACCCGGTGTCTACAACAATCATAACCCGGCGTCATCAATAATCATGAACCCGCGTCATCAATAATCATGAACCGGCGTTGGAAACAATCATGACCTGGAATTATCAGTTTTTATAACCCGGCGATTTTGGAAATCATAGATCAGCAAATTCTATATTTTCAAGTCGGCTGAATATTAGTTGAATATTGGAAGACCAATATTTTTGTCAAGTCGGAGCACTGAAGGCCGAGTCAAATGGATTCTTTATTTACAACATTTTTCCTACAAGCAAATTGATTATGACGATGGTTTATTGACCCGGGTTTTCTAGAAGGAGGAAATGACAAGGACTTAAGGATGATCAGGTGCCGGTTTACAAGAATTCTTAACCCGGAGCACAACTTGTCAAATTTGTTCTTGTGTTTATTTTGCAGCATAAGTTTACCATGGATAAATCCAAGCTAAACTTGGGGGCTAATGTTGGGGATATACCCCGCGGTGTAACCCGGCCGGAAGTATAACCCAGCTAGACTTGGCGATTCACCGGCGACCCGCACTGACCAGACGATTTACAAGCAACCTGACTAAACATTATGACTCACTGGTAACCCGGCGGGCGGGACAGACGAATGACAAGGCCCAAGGCCCAGAAGGTCGGCTCATGTTATGGTGGGTCGGTTTAAGAGGAAAGGCGTGAGGAATATTTCCCTTACAAGGAGTCAAGACCCAGACTTGTATCCGGTTTGTATTAGAAGATAGACTCGTCCTAATCCTAATAGGACTCCACATGTAAACCTGCCCCTTCAACATATATAAGGAGGGGCAGGGCTCCCCAAAGGGGGGCAAGCAATAAGAAATAATCTCTAGGGCTAGACACAAAGGGGGAGCCGGCTTATGCGGTGACTCTCTCATGAGCATAATGAGATCTAGCCACAAACAACATGTAGGGCTATTACCGGATGATGTTTCCTGGGGCCCAAAGCTGTCTAAATCCTTGTCTTGTGTTGTGTCTCTCGATTCCGCTCAACCCCTCTCAAGCTACTACAAAGATGCGTTGGCCTCACGACTAAGTCCTCACACTAGGACATCTGCCGTGACAATTCCACGACACCAACTGCAGTAAACAGTACGACGGTGCCAGTTGACATAGCACCAGCTCTACGACGCAAAAACCCCATTCCAACAAAGAGTGCACCAACTACAGTTGCCAAATCCCTTTTTGAATGAGAGAGAGAGCTCCAATTGCAGCAAATAGGACCCCTGTTCCACTTCTTTCCAGTTTAGAAGACGAAGCTTTTATTGATGTCAGGAACTTTGTGCGCATCTTTCCTTCATGGAAAGATTATACCATAGACAACTAACAATTTCCAATCATCCTCTGCAACTTACGTGTAAGTAATGTACTAATGTTATTCATGGTAATTGGTGCTTATGTTTCTGCTGATAGAAGACAGAAGATTTCATTCTTTTAAATAGGCAAGGACCAAACTGGATAGTCAAGACCAACAAAGCTTGGTTGCGCTTTTCAAGCACGCGGTGATGAAGTATCGTTGCTACCTGAGGCAAGCATACTTTGATGGCAAGCTTCTAAACGAAATTTCTGTAAAGTCTTCGGTGCTACATTTAGTAGACAGTGACTGGAATAATGTTGTTACACATTGGTCTCGTCTATAGCACAAGGTACTGTCTATGATATCACATCACAATTTGAACTACATTTCTGCATGTGTCTTACTGTCTCACTTGTACGAAAACTATTTGCAAAAGAATATTCATTCTCAAGGGATCACAGAATCTCGCAACTATACTACACACTGCATTGTTCTTGTGAGTACCTCTTGCCCTGTACCATCATACTTACATTCATAGCTGGTTGATTATGTAGCATCACTGCACATGTTAGCCTCCTTACCTCCATTTGGTGGACATTATAAGATCTGTATTGACTCTTACATAAATTTATAATCAACCCAATGATTTTGAAGAGGTTTAGCTCTGCAGTCCTCTTATAAGGACCGAATGTCTTGTATCACTGTACTTACATTAATAGCTACTCCCTCCGTCCCATAATATAAGAGAGTTTTGTACAGGACACTAGTGTACAAAACACTCTTATGTTATGGGAAGGAGTGAGTGGTTCATTGTGTAGCATTACTCTGCATCTTATCTCCCTCGCGCACCATTCACAAAAAAATATCAGATCTATAATTAATCTTACCAAAAAATTGAATACACCAGTGGTGCAAAGATGTCCTATACAAACGGTTTTAACCCCCTTTCCACGACGTAGTTTTAAACCGTCACCTTGCAAGTATGTGCGATAGGGGGGTCCTTCCCACACAACCCAGAAACCGTTGGGGATAGGTCCTCCGATCACACACGCAGGGCAAAATGAGCTCGTGTGCGATCGAGTGAGGCAACAGAGACAATTATACAGGCCCAATCGTTTCCGTTCGTATGTAAATCCCACACAGTGAATCCCAAAAAGACGTTTTCGTTCGTATGTATATCACGCACAATTTTTTATGTGGAAACTTTTGTGCAAGGTGGCCTGACACAAATATTTCTCTGGCCGAAGTCGTGTGTGATTCTTCATTGATCCAACATGCCTACTTTGTAGAAACCGTGTAGGTTGTTTGAGTTCATCGCCCACAGTGTTGTCTGAGAAACTATCTGTAATAGAAAACCCCAATAAGCCTATTATTGATAATCCATTTAGTAATCAAATTGACATTTCTTATAAAACACACCATATATTTCATATCCGTATTACGGCAACCAGGATTTCATAATTGAATTACATCAGATAGCTTCAGCACTGAGTTACACCATATAGGCATATAGCTAGCTACGCCATTACACAATAGCACCAAGTTTCACATGCAACATTGAAAACCTTTAGAAAGTAGCATCATACACGGTAAATAGATAGATGAATCTCATCTGGGGAACTATGGAAGCAGAAGGTGAATATTGAGCATTCAGTGATGTTGAATGTCCTTGCAACTTTATGCTAGTGGCTAGGATAATTGCCCGCCCACCTCTTGAGGAAGTCTTCAATATTGTACTATGGGTGTTGAATGAATACCTTCCTCGCCTCTTGACCATGCAGGTGGTTTGAGAGGTAATCACCGATGAACTGCTTTGGAAAGTACTGAAAACAAAGATATGCATAAATAACTGTTATAAATTTTGAAATGGCACAATGGGAAAAACAAGGTAAAAGAGTTAGTACCATCCTATAGTTGACTGATGTCTTCTTCATTGTGCAAACAAAGATATTGATGTTATTCCTCACAAGTTTCTTTATCCTAACAATCTTTCTGAGTTTCTCGACTTGACTGATATTCATGGACATCTCATTTCCCCATATGCAAAATGGGTCGAACAGTGGGTCTAAACCTCTAACACCAGGACCTACATGTGCAAGACCAAATTGTTGAAAACCTAAATATTAGAATGATTCCTGCAAGTGCACAATAATGTGTTATTAACCAAAGGACCATGCATGTGCAAACCTTGATGAAGCTTGCGGGGTAAAGCCATGCAAGAGGGTGCACCAAGGTATTTTATATCGCATCGCACACGATTCTTGCTAGCAAACGGTTTGTGGTGTACCTAATTTTTTCATTCTGATTTGAAAGACAAAATGGTGTTACGAAGGGAAAGGATGGTGTTTGAATTGCTAGAACATTTATCTGTAGTGAACATACAACTATATGAGTGTCGTGTTAAAATTTGGAATTGTTGAGTGTTTGTTTGGCCTTTTTTATACATTAATTGAGTTTCTAGGCATTTAGTGTGCATAAGTCAAATTTGAACTACAAGCACATGCTCCATTGCACCGAAATAAGTTGCAAAATCATATATGTTTCCATGGGTGAGTGCTTAGGTCCCATGCAAGAATTGGGAATGAATTTCAAACACATCGGCATCGTGGCTAGGCCGGTAACATTAAGATACTTGGTTTTTAAATTCCTGTAAATCCAAAAATCGTCTGAAAATCAGGAAACTTGGCATGGTATCATGAAATGCCACCAACAGGTTGTGGTAAATATTTTGTCCGATTTGGGACAATTTTGGTATAAGCTTCTTACAAAGCGGAGCTTCTCTCAAGAAGCCCCATGGTTCCGAGAGCGGACGTGTCACCTCTATGTGCGAAACCACATACAACGCCTCTTCTCACCTTGATTTTTTACAAAGGAAACATAGAACAATAGGAGTATCGTGCTAAATTTTGGAATTAATCCGAATTCATCTAGCCCTTTTATACATTAATTGAGTTTTCTAGGCATTTAATGTGCATAATTCAAATTTGAACTACGTGCACATTCTCGAGTGCACCAAAGTTGGTTGAAAAATCATATGTGTGCCCTTGAGTGGATGTTTAGGTCCCATGCAAGAAATGGGAATGAATTTCAAACATTTGGTTGTCGTGGCTCGGCCGGAAACATTGAGAAACTTGGTTTTTAAATTCCTTTAAATCCAAAAATTGTCTAAAAATCACGAAACTTGGCATGGTATCATGAAATGGCACCAACATGCTGTGGTAAATATTTTGTCCAATTTGGGACAAGTTTTGGTATAAGCTTGTTACAAACCGAAGCTTCTCTCAAGAAGCCTCATGGTTCCGAGAGGGGACGTATCACCTCTGTGTGCGAAACGACATACACCACCTCTTCTCGCCTTGATTTTTTTACAGAGGCAACATAGACCAGTAGGAGTATCGTGCTAAATTTTGGAATTAATCCGGGTTCGTCTGGCCTTTTATGCATTCATTGAGTTATCAAGGCATTTAATGTGCATAATTCAAATTTGAACTACATACACATGATCCAGTGCTCCAAAGTTGGTTGAAAAATTATATGTGTGTCCTTGAGTGAATGTTTAGGTCCCATGCAAGAAATGGGAATGAATTTCAAACATGTGGGCGTCGTGGCTTGGCCGGAAACATTGAGAAACTTGGTTTTTAAATACCTGTAAATCCAAAACTCGTCTGAAAATCATGAACCTTGGCATGGTGTCATGACATGGTAGCAACATGCAGTGGTAAATTTTTTGCCCGTTTTGGAATTACTCGGCATTCATTTTGCCCTTTTTATGCATTATCTGAGTTTCTAGGCATTTAATGTGCGTAATTAAAATTTGAACTACATGTACATGCTTCAGGGTGCCAAAATGGGTTGAAAAATCATATATGTGTCCTTGGGTGAATGTTTAGGTCCCATGCAAGAAATGGGAATGAATTTCAAAAATCTGGGCATCGTGCTCGGCTGGAAACATTGAGAAACTTGAATTTTAAATTCTTGTAAATTCATAACTCACCTGGAAATCATGAAACTCGGCATGTTGCCTTCACATGGCACCAATGTTGTGGTAAATTTTTTGTGTGATTTGCGACGACGCGCACATTACTTTTTTACCAACAAAGTCATTTTGGAACAAGAGTGGGACATTAAAATCGAAAACACAAGTATTATTAAAATTGTGGGTGTTCTACTAACCATTTACATGCCGCCGTGCATCCCCTATTTTATTGGCTAGGAGGCATCATGCGGGGCAGCTATTTGAGTACGGGAGGCGTGCAAGGAGACCCCTGCGCGTGCTTATCGAGAGGCGAGCCCTTTGACCTACATCCGCGCCCACCTCTCTCCCAACTTCTCCATTAATGGTGCCCGAACCCCTGTTTTATAGGCGCTTAATGGTGTGGCTATGTCTCACTCAGCTGAGATTGAAATTTGAAAAGAAATTTTTGCACGGATCTTGATGTAAGATCTGACCGACATATATAGCATCGACTGAGACTTAGCAAGAATGATATAAATATAATGACGGTGGCAATGGATAATAATTGTCTTACATATTTAGGAAGATAATTAAAAATGTCACATGCAACAATTCCCGAAAGACACAAGGGGAAAAGAAGAAGGAAGACGCAGACAACGATCTGGGTCGCTGCTCTCTACTTTCTTGATGCGTTGCTACAGGGCATGGAGTTCCTCCAACACCTTTCTTCATCGCCTCCACGACTAGTTTCGCGGCGAGTGGCGATGATCTTTCAGGTCCGCAATACGCTGCTTGGCAGCAGCCAAGGATTCCTCCACCAGCCTTTCGCGCTTGATGCGGAGCATGGCATTCACGTTCATAAGTTTCTTGATGATGACGCCCGTCTTCTTCAACAAGGTAGTGGTCTCCTCTTGCTGCTTCACCCTTCCGGGGTTCTTCGCCCTCAGCAGGTCGCACTCGGTGCGGAGCTTCGGCTTGTTAGCCCTTAGTCCCCGGATGATATCGGTAGCATTATCAAACGAGGCATTCATCTCCTCCTACAGTTTCGCCCGGCCGGAGATCCGATCCATCAGGTTACTGACCATAGCGCGCATGCGCCTGTGAGAGTCTTTGCCTACCCGCGCGAGATCTTCCTAGGCCGCCACCGCATGGGAGGACCTCTCTGCTGCATCTGCGGCGCGACAAGACATCTGTGCTGCTTCCGCGGCGTGATCGTACCAGTCTGCTGCTTCGACGGCGCGCGAGACCTCTGTGCTGCTTCGGCGGCGCGACGGGACCTATGTGCTTCTTCCGTGGTGCGGCGGGACATCTTAGCTACTTTCTGGGTGATGCGGGACATCTTTAGTGCTTCCACTTCCATGCTCGCCTCTCCGTGGTAATTTCTCAATTGAGAACTCATGCGGGCCATGGCAGACGCAACGAATGATGAAGAGAGACTTGTTTGTTTGTTAATGAGGAATTGAGGAGGGGAGAGGAATGTGCATTCATCTTGGAGTAGGTAGTATTTATAACCATGTAATACGCTGCTAAGTGGGAAACCATTTAGGTTTTGATCGGTGTGAACAGGTTTGCAAGTAAATATTGCATGGTAATTTGGAATGTGAAGGGAAGCAAGCTCAAAATTTATTGACGGTTCTAGTTTCGAAGTGCGGCACGATTCCCGGATGGCGTAACATGGGCACGCACTCTCGGATGCGCACGTGGTGTTTGCACCATAGGATGCACCGCAATCGGCAATGTCAGCACACGACTTGTTTCATCAACCGTGCGTGCTCGTGAGTACCATCACGCACGCTTATTTTAATTAGAATGTGTCCCGTCTATGCACACACGTTGATCTATCTGACCATTTCTGTTTGTTGTGTCTAATCGCAAACAGTTCATCCATGTGAACTGTATGTCGTCGATCGCAAACATCTTGATATGGTTGTCCATTTCTGTTGTTTTTGCTCATCGTAAACAGTTCATCCGAGTGAACTATATGCCGTATATTGCACACACCTTTGATCTGGCTGACTGTTTTTGTTGTGTTGCCTATTCCCAAACAGTTCATGTGAGTGAATTGTATGTCGTATATCGCACACACCTTCATCTATCTGACTGTTTCTGTTGCCATGCTCATCGCAAGAAGTTCATTCGAGTGAGTTGTATGCCGCATATCGCACACACAACTATAATATGAATCATGTTTGATGTCTCCGGCATCGCAAATAGTTTGTATCATTTTTGACGGTTTTCTCACACCACTATTTGTGATTAATGCATCGTACACAGTTTCGTCGAAGGGTCTCTGATTGTAGTGTCGCGTTAGCAGCATCCTACAGTAGTGCACAGACAATGCCAGTGCAAAAGTGGAGCATGTTGCTCTTGTGAGTACATTTTGTCCTATAACGCTTGTACTTACATGGATATGTAGTTGATTATGTAGCATCAATATGCGTATTATCTTCATTATTCACTATCCCTTCCAGTATTATCATATCTATAATTTCTCTCTACAAAATATAGAGTACAGGCAATGCTTATGAAGAAGATTTTGTACTGAAATTCTTGAGTTATCCTTCCCTTGACATGGAGAAGGGCATTATAGAGTCGGTGTTAACTGTTAATCTAAGTCAGCTTATGTTCGGGATATGACTACCAGGTATGACCCGCCCAGGAGGGGCCGGGTCAATCACAATGGTGGGTTACTTAAAAGGAAGCCCGAAGAGTATACAAGGTGACGGTTTATGATAAGGCTTGTAGTAGGCCAAGCCCAGAGGCGGCTTAAGGCCCGTAAGTATAAACCGCCATGTATGCATAAGACTTGTAAAGTAAGGCATGAAGAGTTGTCACCGAGCCGGACACGTTGTATGAGATGGACGGGACTCTAGGCCGCAGGGCGTCAACCCGTGTATATAAGGGGACGACCCGGCGGCGGCTCAGGGCAAGAAACAACAGATCGAGAGCCAAGCTAGCGTATTTTTCTCCTTGGTCATCGAAACCTAGCAATACCACATCAACTGGACTAGGCTTTACCTTCACCGCAAGGGGCCGAACCAGTATAAACCTCTCGTGTCCTTTGTCCCAATTAACCCCTTTAAGCTTCCTAGTTGCGATGGCTCCACGACTAAGTCCTTTCACTAGGGCATCTGCTGTGACAATTCCACGATAGTTGGCAAGCTCTACATCGACGATGCAGGCTGGGGACCCGACGCCGGCTCAATTGAATACGGGTACCAGGTCCCCTTCGGCGGAATCCACGTCTTCATCGGCCGGATCGGCGAGCCAGGCCCTGAGCCGGACATCTGCACCGACCTCATCGAGACGGCTCAGCGTGCGAGACCCGCCCGGACTTAGTCCGCCGTGAGGCGTGCCTTCATGGGTTGCATCCATGGTGGAGAGTTTTCTAAAGGATCTGTGGATGGCGGTGAGACGTCTGTCTACTCTGACGGTGAGTCGTCCACTGGTGAGACAGATTCATTATATCAACTACAAGATGGCGGGCTTGGGGGATGTTCCGATGGCAGTAGTATTCCGGACCCCTTTGAGCCACCGAACATAGCAGGTATCTTCATGACTGGTACGCAGCCCGCTCAAAACTCTACAGCTACGGCAGCAATAACCAGCGGGTCGGCAGCGGCCGGGTCAGGAAACCCCGCGCGCCAGCCGGCTCAGGTGCTGATGGATCTCATGGATAGGATGACGGCCATATTGACCGCCGTGGTCGAACCGGTGGATAAGGCTCAGCATGATGCAGAGGTGGCACGGTTATGCGGGGAGGTAGCGCAAGCCAAGGAAAACTTGGCGGTGGAGGACGTCAGGATGGCTGCAGAGCGGGCGGCTTTGGATGCTCGGGCTCAGCAGCTTCAATCAGAGACCTTTCTGCTCACGACGGATCTGAACGCATCAAACGAGGTCATGAGGAGAAGGCACCAAAAGACTCAATCACGTCTTCCTCTGACTTATGATCCTAGGAACCTCTTCCACACACCTGGGGCCGGTCCCAGTAACCCGCCGGAGGCAAACCGGATTACAACACCCGGGGCTGGGGCGCCGGTTCAACTGCGGGCTATGGAACCCCCTCGTGTGAATACCGCTCCGCCTCATTATGCACCAACACCACCGGGTCATTTTTCTAACCCTTTGGAGAATCTGATCGCTGCATCGGCACGTTTGGCGGCTGAGGGAGTCCTGGATTAGGGGGTGTTCGGGTAGCCGGACTCCTGGACTATGAAGATACAAGATTGAAGACTTCGTCCCGTGTCCGGATGGGACTTTCCTTGGCGTGGAAGGCAAGGTTGGCGATGCGGATATTCAAGATCTCCTACCATTGTAACCGACTCTATGTAACCCTAACCCTATCCGGTGTCTATATAAACCAGAGGGTTGTAGTCCGTAGGCAATCAACTCCATACACAACAATCATACCATAGGCTAGCTTCTAGGGTTTAGCCTCCTTGATCTCGTGGTAGATCTACTCTTGTACTACCCATATCATCAATATTAATCAAGCAGGAGTAGGGTATTACCTCCATCGAGAGGGCCCGGACCTGGGTAAAAAACATCGTGTCCCTTGTCTCCTGTTACCATTCGGCCTAGACGCACAGTTCGGGACCCCCTACCCGAGATCCGCCGGTTTTGACACCGACATTGGTGTTTTCATTGAGAGTTCCTCTATGACATCACAATCAGGAAGGATGCCTCCTCCCATCTTTAAAGACGGCGCCGTTGCTAAGGGAGCCTTGGTTGTCGGCCAAACCCTCCGGCTAGGTGGTTTCCTCATGACCGCCTGTTCGGCTGTTGCGCCGACGGTGAATTCTCGGGTCATCAAAAGCAACCTACACGTCAGCTCGGAGCTTGTCGAGCAGCTAGATCCAATGGATCTCTCTTCCGTAAATGAGCTCTTGGATCGCATCGCCGCCCTGGGGGTCGCTACGGATTACGACCAGGTTGGGCTTAAACCCGATCTAAGAGAAATTAACTCTCCCCAAGTCACCCACCACGTTGCCATGGTAGAGGCGCAGTGCGGCGACCCTTCATCTATTTTAAGGACCAGCTACGTCCGAATTCCCGACTCCTCCAAGACGGATACCCGCGGACAGGAGGATGTAACTCAAGACCTGAGCTTAGGATCAGGCAACGGGCTAGATTCGTTGGACAACATCCAAGAATCCGAACTTCAGAGTTCGGAAACTCTTCGGCCTCCGAATCTTGGATTGGGTGAGGTTTCAGATTCAACGACACCCGCCCACCCGAACATAAGCAATCTCTCCCAAATCAGGCAGAAGCCCGAGGAAACAGTACATCACTACTGGGCCAGATTCCTCCTGGTTATGAACAGGATAAAGGATTGCCGCGAGGGAGATGCAATCTCAATTTTCTGCAGTAATTGCACGGACAAGGGAATCCTTAACGCCGTAAGTCGTCGTGATATTACACGCTTCGTTGACTTGGCGTCCATAGTACAAAAATATTGTGCGATGGAAAGCGCCTGGAAAACCGAAATAAAATTTTGGGATAATCTGGCCTTGAATAGTAATCCCGTCCGAACTAAGAGGGTGCATCATCATAGGACACCCAGGATAAACACCAAAAAGCCAAAACCCTCTACAGGGCATGGAACCGTACTGGAAAGGTGGCTTGATGGACCCTGTAGAATTCACAGTACAGAGGACGCCACACCAACTCACAGCCTTAGAGCATGTTGGATACTCCGGCAGGTGGCCAAAATTGGCAAGGACCTCTTAATTCTGGAGGCCACAGAAAGCCAGCCCGAGGACACCAGTACCGCTCTCACAGTCTTCGAGACTTTCGCATCAAATAATGTACAAAAAAGAACACTCCGCAGCCTCGCCGAAGTCTATCAAGTTGCAACAATAAATCCATGGAGCGACACTGCCATTACCTTCAACGCAAGTGATGAACCTAGATTCCGAAAAGCCCGAGCACCAGCCGCATTGGTCCTCAGTCCCATAGTGGACGGCTTTCGCCTCACCAAGGTGCTCATGGATGGAGGCAGCGGACTGAACCTCATTTATGAGGAAACCCTTCAAAAAATGGAAATAGAATGGAACCGCATCGAGCGAAGCAGCACAACCTTTAGAGGAATAATCCCCAGTCGGGAAGCGCGCTGCACAGGAAAAATCACACTAGATGTGGTGTTCGGCACGCCAGATAATTACAGGTCCGAAGAAGTCATGTTTCAGGTGGCCCCGTTTAAGAGCGGATATCACGCTTTACTAGGGCGGGAAGCATTCACAATCTTCCAAGCAATACCCCGTTACGGGTACATGAAACTTAAGATGCCCGGGCCGAATGGAATTATCACTCTAGCTAGTGATCCGGACATAGCACTCCGCGCTGAAAACAAGACGGCCGCATTAGCCCTTGAGGCGCTATCCGAAGCCTTAGCGGCCGAGGAACTGACTGCGCTGCGCTCCACGGTTAACAGGGATGATGTGATACTCGATAAGAGATCCAAATCCACATCCTTCAAGCTAGCCGATGAAATAGTCAAATTCCAGGTCCATCCAACAGACCCCAATAAAACACTACAATCGGGGCACGACTGAACCCTGAAGCAGACGCCGCACTGCGAGAGTTCCTACGAGAGAACTGGGACATCTTCGCCTGGCACCCTTCAGACATGCCAGGGATCCCACGCAGGCTGGCCGAACACAGCTTAAATATCCTAAAAGGATTTAAACCTGTCAAACAAGCCCTTCGGCATTTTTCCGAACCCAAGAGACAGGCTATGGGAGAGGAGCTAGCCAAGCTATTGGAGGCCGGATTCATCAGAGACATAAAACATCCGGACTGGCTAGCAAACCTGGTGATGGTACCAAAGAAGGACAAATCCTGGCGCCTGTGTGTCGATTTTAAAGACCTTAACAAGGCTTGCCCAAAGGATCCCTTCCCCCTCCCCCGCATCGATCAAATTATTGATGCCACCGCAGGACACGATTTGTTGTGTTTCCTCGACGCATACTCCGGTTACCATCAAATTAAGATGGCAGAATCAGACCAAGCTGCAACAGCATTCATCACACCATACGGCCCATTCTGCTTCAACACAATGCCCTTCGGGCTGAAAAACGCCGGCGCAACATATCAGTGCATGATCCAAACATGTCTAGCAAATCAGATCGGCAAAACAGTGGAGGCGTATGTGGATGATGTGGTCATCAAATCAAGACATGTCGAATCTCTAGTAGATGACTTGAGGCTTACATTCGATAACCTCCGAAAATATGACATCAAGCTCAACCCGGAAAAATGCGTCTTCGGCGTTCCAGCCGGAAAGCTCTTGGGCTTCATTGTATCCGGTAGAGGAACTGAAGCAAATCCAGCCAAGATCCGAGCTTTGTCACAATTGGATATCCCAAAGGACCTCAAACAAATACAAAAATTAACCGGATGCGTGGCGGCTTTAAGCCGCTTCATCTCCCGCTTGGGAGAAAAGGCACTACCCCTCTATCGCCTCCTTCGGCGCACCGAACACTTATAGTGGACGGAGGCCGCCACGGCCGAACTTGATGAAATAAAAGCCATATTGGCAACAAACCCAGTCCTGGCCGCGCCGAACACCGGCGAACCAATGTTATTGTACATTGCAGCAACACATCAAGTTGTCAGCGCAGTGCTCGTTGTCGAGCGGGAAACGGATGGACACAAATTCCCCCTTCAAAGGCCGGTCTACTACGTATCCACTGTCCTCACTCCATGCAAATCACGGTACCCGCATTATCAAAAGATTGCATATGCGGTATTCATGGCATCCCGGAAGCTACGACACTACTTTCAAGAGTGTTCCATAACAGTAGCCTCAGAAGTACCACTCAACGGTATTATCAACAACCGCGACGCAACGGTCCGGATTGCAAAATGGGCCATTGAGCTTCTCCCGTTCGATATAACCTATAAGCCACGGCGAGCTATTAAATCGCAAGTTTTGGCCGACTTCGTCGCAGAATGGATGGAGGCCGAGCTCCCTAAAGAGTACGGCACATATTCAAACTGGATTATGCATTTCGACGGCTCCAAAATGTTGGCCGAACTGGGGGCTGGCGTCGTCCTGACGTCCCCCATAGGAGACACAGTCCAATATGTGCTCCAGATTATGTACACGGATTCCAACAATGTAGCCGAATATGAGGCCCTCCTACATGGTCTCCGGATAGCAGTATCCATGGGTATCCAGCGCCTAGAGGTACACGGGGATTCAAACCTCGCGATATCCCAAATAAATGGAGACTTCGACACCAAGGACCCAAAAATGGCAGCTTACCGCAACGCCGTCCTAAAAATGTCAGCTCGGTTCGAAGGGCTGGAGTTTCACCATATAGACCGAGAAAACAATCAAGCAACGAACGTCCTGGCACGCATCGGAGCAAAACGCGATGCAGCCCCCCCCAACATCTTTTTGGAAAGATTGTTCAAGCCATCAGTAGCATGGGAGGGGGAACCCGCAAATAACAGCCCGGACCCAGCCGCACCACTCGACGCCGAACAATCTGACACAATTGGAGGCTCTGCCAATGAAATTACACCTTCAACCCACGTAATAATGGTGGTCATCGCCCCGTGGACAGAACCATTCCTAGCCTACCTTACTAGGCAGGAACTCCCGGAGGACCAAAACGAGGCCTGCTGCATAGTGCGGCGATCTAAAGCCTATAGAGTCTATGAGGGAGAGCTTTATAAGAAAAGCACTATCGGAGTCCTTCAAAGGTGCATCTCCGAAGAGGAAGGGCGGAACCTTCTGGCTGAAATTCATGCCGGACTCGATGGTCACCACGCCGCTGCTCGGTCCCTTGTTAGCAAGGCTTTCCGTACAGGCTTTTATTGGCCGAGGCCCGGACAGACGCTTAGGACCTAGTCCAACGATGCGCCGTTTGCCAACTTTTTGCCAACCAAAGCCATATGCCACCCACCGCACTCCAAACTATACCCATCACCTGATCTTTTGCGGTCTGGGGGCTTGACATGGTCGGACCCCTTAAAGGTGGGACCGATAGGAAAAAATACTTACTGGTCATGGTGGATAAATTCACCAAATGGATAGAAACCAAGCCTGTTAAAACGGCCGAATCCGGACCTGTGATAGACTTCATATCCGGGGTTGTACACCGTTATGGCGTCCCCACAGCATCATAACCGATAACGGTACAAACTTTACCGCCGACGAGGTAAAACTCTGGTGCAAAAACATGGGCATCAAGCTCGATTATGCTTCCGTCTATCACCCACAAACCAACGGCCAGGTCGAACATGCAAATGGTCTTATCATGAGCGGCATTAAACCCAGACTGGTGCGGTCCCTCAAGGAATCTAACACGCACTGGGTAGAGGAGCTTGACTCCGTGCTATGGGGGCTGCGGACCACGCCAAATCGCACCACCGGATACACACCATTTTTTATGGTGTACGGCGTAGAGGCAGTTCTACCCTGCGACATAATTCATGAATCACCTAGACTACGCATGTACGAAGAAAGAGAAGCCGAGCTCGATCGGCAGGACAACTTGGACGCCCTGGAGGAGGAGCGTGACGTGGCAAAAGCCCGTTCCGCATTTTATCAACAGCAGGCCTGAAGATATCAAAGCAGAGAAGTACGGGCCAAAAGTTACAATGTTGGCGAACTAGTTCTATGCCTGCCGGATAAGAAAAAGGACAAACTCAAGCCCAAGTGGGAAGGTCCATTCATAATCGACCAAGTCCTGACTGGCAGGGCGTACCGCCTGCGAGATGCGTCGGATAACCGACTCGAGCCGAACCCGTGGAATGCCACCCGTCTCCGAAGATTCTATGCCTAGTGCCGGACTCTGTGTTCGTCTCCTTCCTCTGTCCATTTTTTGCATTTTTCTGTCTTACATTTCTCTCCTTCACCTCTTTTCTTTTATAGCCCTTAAAGGCTCATCTAGTGATGCGCCACTCGCGCTCATTAAACCTGGGGGCTTTCTTTAATAGAAGCTTATTTATACGGGCTTCACGCCCAACACATGCGTCAAAATTCCGCATGTACCTTTTTCTTCACCATTATATGCATCGATATGACTTAAGTTTTGGCCAAGCTGGGTTGCCTGGCTCCTATGCTTACCCCTACGTTCCCGATTGTTCGACTAGGCGGTAAAGGGAGCACCTCTGCGATTGTTACTGCCGGGTCAGCCGGATGTGTACCTCAGACTGGGTGAAGCCGAAAGCTAGCGTTCTTAAGGGAATATTCGGTCGGTGATATAAAAGATGATCTTTTTACTCATTTTATGCGCCCCCAGATGCTTTTTTCTGCGTCTTTTACGCAGTCCGGACATGCACTTTAGGGCATGCCTCCCAGCGAAAGGAACCCCTAACGGAACTATTCTCTCTGGAAGATGTTTCTTACTAACCATGTAATATAACATAACTAGTTGGGCACTTGTCTGATAAAGCACTAATGACCCCTACACCTGGTCTCCACGCATACCACGGTTCTTATATAACCGCTATGGTATTCGGACACACTCCGGACCGTCAGGTCCCGAGGTTGAAGCGAAAAGGTCGGCAACGACAAACGATCTACAATCCGGCTAGAAGGCATTAAACATGTCAATTCAAAATTACATAGTCATTTTGACTGATTGTATACCTCTTCTATACCATCTAACAGGCTGTCTAATTTACAGTCCTGCTGGGAATACTTCGCGGCTAACTCTACTTGGCCGTATACTAAGCTCACAGGGATCTCCTTCTCGTCAGGCCCCACTGGTCCGACCTCGGCCATGTGGTTTGGGTCAGACTTCGTAAAACGAGTCTTCACCATGGCCCAGGCTTCCCTAGCGCCTTGTCGGCAGGCTGATATCTTCCACAACCGGAAGCGCCGCCGAGCTCCCTTCAGCTTCTCCGCAAGCTCTCCAAGGCCCTCGGGCATGGAGTGGGCAGGCCATAAGGCTTGGGCAACACCTCGCATCGCCTGCCGAATTCGCTCGTGCAGTTGCATGAGTTCGGGAAGAAGGTCACCCGTAGAACTGGGCATCTCCTCTGCAGGACGACCTGTGAGCATACCTACAGACATTACTCTGTTAGTCGACTTCCTCTCCGAACTCTTTTTTTCAAAAGTTTGTTCAAGCACTTACTAAAAATGCCGCGTCGAAGCCACTGATTCTCCTTCGTGGAGTCCGACAGCTGGCCACGAACATCTTTAAGTTCGACGTCCAGCTTGGTGTTGGCATCCTGAAGATCATTCTTCTCTCGCCTCACCTTTGTCAACGTACTCTCACCGGCCTTTAGCCGGCGTAAGAGTTGTTGCTTTTCAGTATCGAGTCCGGCGCCATCTGCAACATGATTTGTCAGATTTGCACCCACACCGCACAATTCTAATCTTTCGAAGTGTATCTTACCTGAGGGGGTCTCTTTGGGCTCCCCTGCTGCGGCTAGTGCGGCCTCTAGTTGGGCCTTGCACTTTTCCAGCTCCTGGGACAGTACAGTATTCTTCTCTGTAAGAACCTGCATATTAAATGATCCTTAAATCAGTTGCTCTAACTGTTTCAAGTCTCGGGGGCTACTGGTATATATATATTTGACCAAAATTTTCTTACCCGTATGTCTTTTACATACTGCTCCATGGCTCTGGCTAAACCATTTTGAGCGGTACGGAGGTATGCATCTCCTGAATTAAAGGCATCTAAAGCCTCTTGGGAGAAACAAGCATCGCGTAGAACTGTTCGGCGACGCCTGTGGTTCATGGCACTCTCCACTTCAGAATTTGTGGCAGACAGCCTGTCCGCATCCTCTGTCGGAGGAGCGTCCGGTGCGCGCCTTGTGCTCGCCTCCGCTTCCTGGCCAGACGTTGGAGCCTGGCTGGTGGAGGCGCGATTGGCAACCTCTCCGGATGTAGTCCGGCGAGGTCTCTTCGTTCTGAAGATAGCACGAACGTTAATATGCCCTGACAGAATAACACCAGGGAAACAGAGGGTGCGCTATACCTTTGCGCCGGCATCTCAGTTCGGACTACATTCCTTTTTGCCCCACGGGGCCCTGCGGCCCCTTGTTGGCTAGCCGCCGCAGGTTCGGCCTCCTGCCTCGGAAATCTCCCCTGCAAAACACGGTTGTCGTCAGAAACACCGGAATACGTGAGAGTGGAATCTCTCTCAAGGGAATGAGACTCCGGTTTCTGTCACCTGGGAGGCCAGGATTAACCTTGGGTAATCAGCCGTGATGGCTACCAAGGTATTGTCCTTGCTTAGCTGATGGAACACCCCATCGATAAGCTCCACCGATATGTCCGGATCCTCTTCGGAGTCCGGATCGAGGGACCGTTCTGGGTCCTTGGGCTGTGGAGGGCGGCTGTTTATATCCTTTACCACCTGTCGCAGTTCCTGCATTGAAGTCGTTAGATTACATATCTAACAGTGGGAGTATAAAACAAACGAGCAAGCGCAGTTGTTCACTTACCCAACTTGGAGGATCGTACATAGTAAATCCGGCCTGCGGGTTGACGCGGAGGAATTCCTCCTTTTCTCCCTTGTACAAAGAGGATAAGATCTTTACTAGAGCGGCAGCTGAGGCCGGCCCCTTATGACCGTAACGGGTGGCTTCATCCTCCCCGTTGAAATCCCACATGGGGTGGCCTCTGTATTGAAGTGGTTGCACCCCCCGCATAATGCATGCGGCCATGACTCCAATCATGGTTAGTCCGGAATGAGCCAACAGTCTTATCCGGCCCATCAGGTAAAGGACGTCTCTGTCGCTTTCTCTCTGAGAGCTCCGCGGACGCCAGCTCAAGCGTTTCTTCAATGGAGCACTGTTGAACTCAGGGAGACCGACCCGGATAGGGTCCGGTAGCGGGACGTCATCTATATAAAACCATTCCGAAGGCCAGTCCTCGGACGCCTTCTTTGGGGTTCCGGATAGGTATCCGGTCCCGGCGATGCGCCATACTTCGGCTCCGCCCACTTGGTATATAGACCCCTTTTGAGAACGGGGCACCAGGCAGAATAACCTCTTCCACAGCGCGAAATGAGCCTCAACGCCTAAAAATAGCTCGCAAAGGGCGGCGAAACCCGCAATATGCAATACGGAGGCGGGCATGAGATTGTGCAGCTGGAGGCCGTAGAACTCCAGAAGCTCGCGGAGAAATGGATGAATTGGAAATCCCATTCCCCTTATTAGATAGGGGACGAGGCACACCCGCTCGCCTTTAGAAGGATTGGGAGTGCTCTCCGCTTGTTTTCCGCCATTGTAGGTGGCGAGACCGGCTCGGACCGGGACCATGTATGCCTGAGGGAGAAATCCCTTGGCCTGAAGTGACGCTAACTCGCTATGCGGGATGGTGCAACTCTCCCAGTCCCCGGGTTTGGGACCGGAGGGGCGAGGGGAGGAGCTGCGACGGCTGGTCATGTTGGAATGGACCTTTGCTGGAAGCGCTCTGATGATAACTCGCAGAAAGGAGAAGATGTGGTTTGGACCTAAATCCCCATCCCGTTAAATAGGCGGCTCGTTTATACGGCTAGGGGTGTGGATGTAAAAACACCCCGGCTTTTTGCATTCATTTGAACACGTGGAAGACGGCCATTATTGGGCGTAAAAGCCGAGGAGCACTACATTACAAAAATCGGACATTATTCCTACAGGTACACAAGATTTGGAGAAGAACCCGCCTTGCAATGCCGAACAATCTACGCGCCGGACTCATCGTCATTGAAGCCTGGTTCGGGGGCTACTGAGGGAGTCCTGGATTAGGGGGTGTTTGGGTAGCCGGACTATACCTTCAGCCGGACTCCTGGACTATGAAGATACAAGATTGAAGACTTTGTCCCGTGTCCGGATGGGACTTTCCTTGGCATGGAAGGCAAGGTTGGCGATGCGGATATTCAAGATCTCCTACCATTGTAACCGACTCTATGTAACCCTAACCCTATCCGGTGTCTATATAAACCGAAGGGTTGTAGTCCGTAGGCAATCAACTCCATACACAACAATCATACCATAGGCTAGCTTCTAGGGTTTAGCCTCCTTGATCTCGTGGTAGATCTACTCTTGTACTACCCATATCATCAATATTAATCAAGCAGGAGTAGGGTATTACCTCCATCGAGAGGGCCCGAACCTGGGTAAAAAACATCGTGTCCCTTGTCTCCTGTTACCATCCGGCCTAGACGCACAGTTCGGGACCCCCTACCCGAGATCCGCCGATTTTGACACCGACAGCGGCTCTCCCGATGGAAGGCGACTCTCCGACGGTGATCAAAATGCGAAGGGTCAGAGAACTTCTTCAGACGGCTCGGGCACAGCAGGAGGCATACTCTTATAGTCGAGGCAGGATCCATTCGACCCCTCACCCAAGCCGGAGCCCGAGCTATAGCAGGCATATGGATTCAGCGGCGGTGTCAAGCAACGCCCAGCGCCATAACCAGCCACGCAGGCATGACTCTGATAGTACCAAGGATCCCGCGTTTGACAAAGAGAAGACAGGGAAGGGAAAGAAGAACGGCAACGGCAAAGGTCACCAGCATAACCCGGCAAATCAAGGAGGTAATAATAAATGTAAGGCTGACGGTAGTCTAGAGTTTGTGGCTAACACCAACGCACAGGGCAATAATCAACGACGTAAGGGGAGGCCACCTCCTCGGTCAGGCGGGTCAGGTCCCACCCTCGAGCAGTTGCTAAATGAGCCCTGTCCAAGACACGGCACCCAGGAGAAGCCGGCCACCCATCTATGGAAAGACTGTACGATCATGAAGGCTTTCAAGAATTCTAACATGTTCGACGATAATCATGGACCTGGCAGCGGCTCAGGCGGCGACAGCTTTCATGGCTTGGGCGGCAATTCAGGCGGTGGCGGTTTTCATGGCCAGGGCCCTCAAGGTAATCCAGGTGGTTATAATCAGCAATCTGGCCAAGGAGGTCAGCAGCAGCAATCCGGGTTTCAAAGTAACCCAAAGCAGCTAAGTAGTGGGCAGTATCATGTGTTCATCACCAGCTTATGCAAAAGGGACCAGAAACTTCATAAGAGAGCGGTCAACGCTGTTGAGCCGGTGGTTCCTCGTTATTTGAGATGGTCTGAGCAACCTATTCTGTGGAGTAGGGAGGATCACCCGTCCCGGGTTGACAATCCGGGTCATCTGGCTTTGGTGGTGGCGCCTCAGGTTGGTGGATATAAATTCACTAAAGTGCTCATAGACGGAGGCAGTAGCATCAACATCCTTTATTATGAGACATTCCGTCGCATGGGGTTGACTGACAAAAGTCTTAAGACGTCCAACACTGTTTTCATGGAGTGGTACCTGGTAAGTCGGCATATCCAGTGGGTAAGATTGAGATGGAGGTGGCTTTTGGAGATGAACATGATTCTAGGGCTGAGAAATTAACCTTTGAGGTGGTTAAAATCAAGAGCCCATATCACGCCCTGTTTGGACGACCGGCTTATGCAAAATTCATGGCGCAGTCGTGTTATGTTTATCTGCAGCTCAAGATGCCGGGTTATAAAGGTACTATCACAGTACATGGAAGCCGTAAAATAGCCTTGGAGTGTGAGGAAGGCGATGCTGCTTACGCAGAATCTGTTTGCGCGACGGAGGAGTTAAAGTTCTACAAAGACAATGTTGACCCGGCAGACATGACATCTTTGAAGAAGCCAACACTACAAACAAAATACACTTCCGTGATGATACGTGTTTGTCACAGTAGGTCGCTTTTTTGTCATGCATGTACATCCATGACAAATTTATGACAGAATCAAGATAGTCATACCTGTGCTGTCGTAGAAGTGTTCCATGACATTACCAAAATTATCATCACGGAAGTGTCCACTTCCATGACGATAAATCGCGCATCACAGAAGTGCTTTCGTCAAGGGTGACTGACACGTGGCATCCACCGTAAGGGAACACCGTTAAGCTATCGGGTCGGGTTTTGGATTCGATAACCCATTAACAGCCCCGACCAATGGGAAATTTTCACATGTAAAATTCTTATTGGCCGGACGAAACATGTGTCAGCTCGTTAGTGGGTCAGATAGGCGCCTATGATACGTCGACACGTGGCACGGCCCAACAGAGGCCCATTCCTGTGTAAAGGCCGGCCTATTTGACTTGGTCAAAAGCTGGCGGGCCGGCCCAGGGAAAGCCTGTTAACGGCCTGTTCGAATATAGCCCATTTACAGCCCGCTAACCCAAGGCCCGTTACGCCCTATCCAAATTAGGCCCAGTAGCGTCATCTGGGCCATCCAATATGATTCCAGCTCATTTTCACTTCTGGCCCATGTATGGCCCATGACGTCTTTCGGCCCATATGAGGCCCTATGTAACTCTTGGCCAATTAACAGCCCGTGGTGAAACTGGCCCGTAATGAACAGTGTATCACTTTACACCCGTTAACGGCCCGTGGTGAAACTGGCCCGTGATGAACAGTGTATCACTTTATACCCATTAACGGCCTGTTATACCGTTGGGCCATTTCCAGCCCATGTTATCTTCCGGCCTTCTTCAGAGCCCATTTATTCTTGGGCTCATTTCCAGCATTCGTTTACTTACGGCCCGTTACTGTCATTTTCTGCTTGTGAGCCAAATTCAGCCCGTGGTTACAGTCAGCCCGTTTGTGGTTCGTTAATACGTTGGGCCGTTTTCATAGCGTCATCAAATACGGCCTATTAACGATGGCCCGTTATGGTCAGCCCATGAACGGACGATTCCAACTCTAGCCCTTTACGGCCAGAATGTGGTCTGTTCGGCCCATGTTTGGCCAATCGATCATACCGCCCGTATAAGGCCCATTGATGATACGGCCCGTAGAAGGCCCATTGATGATACGGCCCGTAGAAGGCCCATTGTTTCTACGGCCCGTAGAAGGCCCACTGTTTATATGGCCCGTAGAAGGCCCACAGTTTCTATGGCCCGTAGGAGGCCCAGTGTCACTACAGTAAATATTAGCCCATGGTTATTGTGGCCTAGTTTTAAAAAATAGGTTATTGCAGCCACTAGCAAACCGCAGAAAAAGAACTGCACTGACTACAAGCAAACAAATAAACAAGACAACAAGGAAATAAATAAGCAAGCAACTTACACTAGGCTATCACGGCTATTACACATATTACATCCACTGGGCATCAAAGTTCGCCACCAGTGCAAATATAGGGAACACAGCAGCATATAAACGCCGCAGCAAAACAAGTCCAGAACTGAAACCACTTCAGAAGAGCTTAAGAAACAATATCCTGGGTACCCATAATGCTGGCAAGATGCTTAGCAAGCTTATTAACTTTCTCTTGTTTGGCGCTTAAGTCCTCCAGCGCTTGCTGTTGCACCAGAAAGTATGCATCTGAATTCTGCAGGGACTTCCTCGGTCCTTCGGCTTCCTGTCACATAACATCTGATCGATGTCTTTCAACTTGAAGTTGAGACTCAAGAAGCCGAACTGATTCGGGCAACGAGTTCGAAGAGCTGGTGCCAGCAGTGGTAGCCAGTAACTCGAACACTACATCAAGACAGGACTTTGGGGTTGTCTCAGTGTCTTCAATATAGTTTTTATCAGCTTCCTTGGGGACCAACAGGGATGTCTCACTATCTTGAACCTTATCTGCATTACTTCCTTTACCATTGCATAACAGGGTACTCTTCTCTAATATTTTATCCATGTTCTAAAAGAGAAACAAACAAACACATCTCAGGTTTACCAGTTCAGTAGTAAGGTGGACAGGATAACAGCATGAAACAAACATATATCTATGTAGTATGGTCACTGTATGGTCTATATCATTCTAGTTTATGTTGCCAAATCAAGATAGATACAGTTCGCATATCTATTTAAGACAAAGCAGCATAGACAGAATATAAGTGTGGGAAACTACACAGCAATAACAACACTTGTAATGTGCATGGCATGAGAACATAACTGTTTATTCAATTGAAACTGAAATCAACATAGAGCAAGTTACAACAGCAAACAGCCAAACACGTTGAAGAAACAGGTTTAAAACATATCTGTTGCGCCATTAGAGTTTCAATTGCATCCTTCAAATTTGAAATTAGTTGGTATCAGTAAATACAGTGATGCAAGAGCAAAGTAGTATGAACCATAGCTACGGAAACTGACCTGAGAACAATTCTTCTTCTACTTTAAGCATTGACTTTGGGTTCGAAGTGGTGCTCCTCGTGATTTGGGCACTGCAGTTGCCTTACTAACTGCTCGTGTTTGGGTGCTCTGTGGTGGAGACGGTGCTGTGTCAACGGGAACTGGGTGTCTATCTGCTGGGGTTGGGGTTAGAAGGGGTGTAGCTGGTTCTCTGTCCAACTGGGTAGGGGTACAATCTGCATGAGTGTGGGTTATGTGTGGTGGGGCTGTTTCTTGGGCAAGTACAACCGTGGTTCTACCTGCATCGACAGGTAGCATGATCTTTTCTGAAGACCGTGTTTTTACTCCCACAGATACTGCCATCACTCCCTCCAATTGAAATGGCTGATAAACAAGAAAAGTAATTGAATGTACAGACATTGTAAGATAGACAAGTGCAATGGATAGTAGGGAAGAAAACAGGGTATGAAATAATTCACATTTATGTTGTCTAAGCAAACAGAATAGCAGGACATAATTTCACATATATGATGGCTAATTAAACAGGATAGCATGACACAATTTCACATGTATGATGGCTAACTAAACAGGATAGAATGACATACTTCAAAATATGATGACTATGTAAACAGGATGACATGATATAACTATACGATGTGTCTATTAAAGTGGTTGGCATGCCATAAATCACAAACATGCCGTCAATGGAAACATGATGGCATGATATAATTCACTGATAGAATGACATAATTTAAATATGATGACTATGTAAACAGGATGAGATGATATAGCTATATTATGTCTTTAGAAAATGGGTTGGCATGCCATAATTCAGATACATGCTGTCTATGTAAACATCATAGCATGACATAATTCAAATATATGATTTATATACTAAGGAAGTGAGCAGAGGGCAATCGCATATATGATGTGTCAACTAAGGAGATGGCATTCAATATTGTGTATATGATGTAAAAACTAAGCATTGCAATACAACATATGCATTATATGAGTAATATAACCCTGCCAAGTTTGAGCATACACCTCAGGGGGATAATAGGATTGGTCATCTGCCTCTGAATCCTCCTCTGAAGAGCTATCTGTAACCAGCAAGATATCTGCTTCAGCTGGTAGCATTGTCTGCTCTGAAGACCTTGTTTTCACTCCAGATTTCTCCATCACCAATTCAAATGGCTGATGCATAGGAAGAGCAGTTGAATATACAAACATTGTCGACAAAAGCAATGAGAAATACAAAAAAAAGGACGGCATGATATAATTCACATATATGACGCTTGCCTAAACAGCATGGCATTGCATAATTCACATACATAATGCCTTGCAACAAGATAACATTGCATAATTCACATATATAATGTCTTGCAACAAGATGACATTGCATAATTCACATATATGGTAATTATACACTAAACAGGTGGCATTCACACAAAGCATGTCTAAACTAAGCAAATGATATAGCAATGCAAGATACCATACGCACGATATGAGCAACATAACCCTGCCAAGTTAGGGCATGCACCTCGGGGGGGAACTATGACTGGTCATCTGTCTCTGAATCCTCCTCTGAGGAGCTATCGGTAACCAGCAAGACATGCGCTTCGTCAGATAGCATTGTCTGCTCTAAAGACCTTGTTTCCACTCCAGATTTTTTCCATGACCGTGCCAAATGGCTGATGCATAGAAAGAGTAATTGAATGTACTAAAACTGTTGACAAATTTAACACGTAATAAAAAAATGATGGCATGATATAATTCACATATAAGATGACTGGCTAACTAGGGTGGCATTGCAAAATTCACATATATGATGCCTGGCTAGACAAGATGGCATTGCATGATTCACATATACAATAAAGAAACTAAACAGATGGCATTGACACAAAGCATGTCTAAACTAAGCAGATGACATCTTTAATGTATACAGTAAGCAATGCAAGGCACCATATGCATGATATTACCAACATTAGCATGCCAAGTTAGAGCGAAGACCTCATGGGGTAAATAGGAGTGGTCTTCTCCTTTTGAATCCCCCTCATAACAGTTATCTTCCTCTTGATTACGATCCGAAATGGGTGGAGGGGGGCTGCCTTTGCGCCCACCATGGAACGACGTCTGCATGAAATTTTATTGCCATGCAAGGCTCGTCTCTTCTGCTCTACATGATTAGTTCCATTGTGTACAATAACTGGCATGCATAGGAATAAAACATAGTGAGATTATGTAAGGAGTGCATGCACAAATCCAGAGTGATGGTAGCAAACTGTGGATAGACCCAAAACCAATGATAGCAGGCAGATAATAGCTTTAGTTAAAAATACAGATAATGGCTCCTTTAATGTTTGTTTGCACCCAACATGAAACTCATAGTAGACACCGGAGATTAACCAGATAGTACTGATTGCTGCCCCAATATGTACCCCACAACCATTTAAAAACTCAAGTTTCAGCATTAGTTTGGAACTGACTCGGAGTCTAATAGGTGAACACGACGATAATGTAGCATGTCATCATCTTAAGCGATGCATAACGTAAGGAGACATGGAAGAGTGCGACCTCTCTTGCGGACCCGTGTAGTCCTCAAGGTCATCTGCCGCAGAGGCCTCACCGCCTCCTACTATTCCCACCGCTGGCCAGGCCCTGCGGCGACGGCAGCCTCACACCGCAGCTGAACCAGTGAACCCTCGTAGTCCTCTCCGCGCAGGCTTCCACTGCCGTGTCGTCCCCTTCCTAGGCCTCGCCGTCGTCCACCGCCATGGTGCTCTCCGTACAGCGTGGTCAACGTGGTCAAGGAACGACTTCCATCGGAAGAGTACTGTACGTGGAGAGGCTGACAGCTGGGTCCACGGCCACAGCCCAGTTTTTTTGTGATTTGCCAAGTAAGTCGCTTTGTCAGGCCTGTTGGGCTGCAAATCTTTCAAGACGAGGAGAGCTTTCATTCGGCTGGCCGAGAAAATGGCCCATCAGTAATGAGAAATGGGTTGTACATTTTTAAAACACATCAAACCGGCAATTAGTTTCAAATATCTTTTTTTCATTTTAAGATTTTAAATTACATTAATTTTTATGCATGGAGAATTTGTTGGATTTTATATTGATATACATTTATTTCTAAAATCAGTTTGAATGTGAGTCGAAATTTCGGGATTAAAAACAGTTCGGACCGCACCGAAATATGCAAAATTTCATATAATTTTTTAACCGTTGCCACAATATGGGCTGCAATGCTAACAAAAAGAATATGGGCTCCAAAAAAACCTTAAGAATTAGCAAATGGGCTGTAAATTATTAGAAATAATGGCAGATGGGCTGTATGCTGTTTTCCACAGATTTGAGGCTTTCCTAAAAAAAGGTTGACGCACAAGCACTGACTGTTGGATGTCCATCCAACGGCCGTCGTGCTTCTTCAATCTCTGCTCTTCCTGCTCCAGCCGCTCAAACAAGCGCCAGCGGGACTGCCTGCTACCTCCTCCTCGCGGCCGGCTGTGCTGCCATGCAGGCCTCACCGCCCGACCGTACTCCCATCGCTGGCCTAGCCATCCCTATACTCACCCACACCTGCTGTTATTCTCCGGCGACGGCAGACGAACCAGTAAACCCTTGTACAGTCGTACTCCCCTCCGCGTGGGAAACAACTGCCGAGTCTTCCCTGCCTCCGTGTCGTCCCCTTCCTAGGCCTCGCGGTCGTACACTGCCCTGGTGCTCTCGACGCGGCGTGGTCAACATGGTCAAGGAACGACTTCCATCGGATGTGGACTGTACGTGGAGAGGCTGACAGCTGGGTCCACGGCGGCAGCAAGGAAGTGCCTCCTTATTACACAAAAATAATGATTTCTCCACCTGACAACAGGGACCCACCGGATGGGCCACTGCATTTCGCAAAAAAATGTTTTCCCCCTGACTGCTGGGACCCACCAGCTACACCTTCGCACGCAAGGAAGTGCGTTCGGGCAAAAAAACGATTCGCCCCCCTGACTGCTGGGACCCACCAGCTACATCTTCGCACGCAAGGAAGTGTGTCCGAGCAAAATAAAAACCAAAATGATTCGCCCCCCTGATTGCTGGGACCCACCAGCTACATCTTCGCACGCAAGGAAGTGCGTCCGGGCAAAAAAACGATTCGCCCCCTGACTACTGGGACCCACCAGCTACATCTTCGCAGGTAAGGAAGTGCCTAACAGTCGGGACCCACCTGGTCGAAGCGTACGTGGCGTTGTCATTCTGGTTGCGAACATGTACGTACATATATACTGGTGGATGTAGAGGCACGCACGTGTCGTAGTAGAGGCGGCCAGGGTGCAAGAAAGAAAATACGGACACGTATGTGTACATACGGGCAGGGTCTCGAATGCCTACTCGCACATACGTACGGCGAGGGCTCGTGTACATGGCTAGGTCGGAACGGAGAAACAGCGTCGTCGTCGTGTTCATGGGGAGGCAACGGAATGCGTCGTGTTCATCGGGAGGCAACGCGGCTGGGTCAGAACGGAATGTGTGGTCGTGTTCATCGGGAGGGCTTGGACAGAAGAGGCGATGGAAACGAGGCCTGGCGTACCGCACAACGGAGGAAATGGACCTCCTACGGTCGAAATGGGGGTCCTGTTGATCGGGAGGGGTGTGGCGTACCGCAAAACGGAGGAAACGGACCTCCTACGGTCGAAACGGGGGTCCTGTTGATCGGGAGGGGTGTGGCGTACCGCAAAACGGAGGAAACGGACCTCCTATGGTCGAAACGGGGGTCCTGTTGATCGGGAGGGGTGTGGTGTACCACAAAACGGAGGAAACGAACTTGTGTTGGAGTGCTACGGTCGAAACAGGGGTCCTGTTCATCGGGAGGGGTGTGGTGTACCGCAAAACGGGACTCCACGGGATACTGTTCATCTCCACCGTCGACCCCCTCCAGCCTCCACGAGCTACTGTTCATCCACCGTCGACCTCCTCCAGCCTCCACGGGCTCCTGTTCATCCAGCCTCCACCGTGCGCTACTCCACTAGCTATTGTTCAACCACCCCTCCACCATCTACTGTTCATCCAGCCCTCCACACCATGGGGTCCTGTTCAACCACCCCTCCACGGGCACCCCTCCACCGTCTACTGTTCATCCAGCCCTCCACCACACCACGGGGTCCTGTTCATCCAGAGGCAACGCCACCGCTCACTGTTCATCCAACCCCCCCCCCCCCGCAACGCTCACTATTCATCCCATCGATCGGCTTCAGTTAGCAGCAGTAGCCAAGGAATCGCTCGATCGGGTTCAGTTAACAGCCATTGATCAATCGCTCGGGTTCACTTAGAGCCCAACGCCTCGCTCGGGTTCAGTTAGAGCCAACGCCTCGCACACACGCGCGTACGTGTACGAGAGAAACGCGCATCGCTCGGCCCCCGACCTCCCACCATAACCGGGAACTCCCCGAAATTTTCCTCCCCCTCGCTTCTACCATGGTTTTTTCATCATGGACGGCCCAAAGAATGTCATGCAGCTGCGTCTCCGGCCCGCCCAGGACGAAAAGCCCATTTTCTGTCATGATTTTTTGTCATAGAAGTAGGAGCCCACCACATCTATGATGATACCGGGTTTTGTCACAATTATCGTCATAGAAGTGTCATATGTATGACAGAAATTTTTTTCGTTCGGCCCAAAATGTCATGGATGTGTCTTTTTTTTGTAGTGCAACTACGGAGCATGAGTCGGCGCTGAAGTTTAAGTCAGCTGATGATACCAAGATGATTGATTTTGTGCCTGGCGACTCATCCAAACAATTTATTATCAGTGCTAATTTGGATCCCAAATAGGAAGGCGCGCTCATCGGGTTCATCCATGAGAACCGGGATATCTTTGCATGGAAGCCTTCTGACATGCTGGGTGTACCGAGAGAACTCATTGAGCACACTCTCAATATTGATCCAAAGTTTAAGCCGGTCAGGCAGTTTCTTCGGCGGTTCAATGAGGAAAGGCGCAAGGCTATTGGAGAAGAGGTGGCTCGGCTTTTGGCAGCCGGGTTCATTATTGAAGTCTTTCATCCAGAGTGGTTGGCTAACCCGGTGCTCGTGCTTAAAAAGAACGGCAACTGGCGTATGTGTGTGGATTACACGGACTTAAACCAAGCCTGTACGGCTGATCCTTTTGCTCTCCCTCGTGTCGATCAAATCATTGATGCTACGGCAGGTAGTGAGTGTTTACTTTTTGGATGCTTATTCTGGTTACCATCAGATCAAGATGGCGGTTAAGGACCAGGAGAAGACATCTTTCATTACTCCATTTGGAGCCTTTTGCTATGTGTCCATGCCCTTTGGGCTTAAGACTACTCAGGCGACTTATCAGCGGTGTGTGTAGAACTGTCTTCATAATCAGATTGGGTGTAATGTTCAGGACGATATAGTGGTGAAATCCAGAGAGAAGGAAACCTTAGTAGATGATCTAAAGGAAACCTTTGATAACCTCTGGGTCTACAAGATGATGCTCAACCCGGCCAAGTGTGTTTTTGGAGTACCAGCAGGCAAGCTTTTGGGTTTCTTGGTGTCTAACAGAGGGATTGAGGCTAACCCGGAGAAAATCAAGGCGATTACGTCTTTGGCTAAGCCGGCGTGCATCAATGACGTTCAGCGGCTGGCGGGTCATGTCGTGGCTTTAAGCCAGTTCATAAGCCGGTTAGGGAAGAAGGCTATGCCATTATATCAAATGATGAAGAAGACGGATGATTTTGTCTGGAGTGATGCTGCTAACTCTGCCTTTGAAGATTTGAAAAGACAGTTCGCTGAGCCGCCGGTTCTTGCTGCTCCCGTTGATATGGAGCCACTGTTATTATATGTGGCCGCTAACACACATGTTGTTAGTGTGGCCATTGTTGTAGAGCGCAAAGAGGCTGGTAAGGAATATCCGGTTCAGTGGTCGGTTTATTACGTCAGTGAGGTGCTCATTGAGTCCAAACAGAGATACCCACATTGGTAGAAACTCATTTATGGGGTGTTCATGGCGAGCTGGAAGCTTAAGCATTACTTTCAGGGTCATCCTATCACTGTGGTTAGCTCTGCTCCTTTAGGAGATATTATTCAAAATAGAGAAGCCACGGGACGAGTCGCCAAGTGGGCCATTGAACTTGGGTCTCACGGTTTAAAGTACGTGCCACATACAACCATCAAATCTCAAGCACGGGTGGATTTCATTAACGATTGGACGGAGTTGCAAATACCTGAAGAGAAGCCAGACAACACATATTGGACGATTCATTTTGATGGGTCCAGGCAATTGGAGGGCTCGGGGGCTGGCGTTGTTTTAACTTCCCCTCGAGGTGACAAGTTTTGTTATGTGTTGCGGTTGATGTTTCCTTGTACTAACAACGCAGCTGAGTATGAGGCTTTACTCCATGGTCTTCGAATGGCTAAAGAAATGAGTTTCATCTGGGTACGGTGCCTTGGCGACTCAGATTTGGTGGCTCAGCAAGTATCAGGCAAGTGGGATTCCAAGGATCCTCTCATGGCGGCTTATTGCCGTGAGGTTGACGTTGTTGCTGGACACTTCAAGGGTTATCAAGTGGAGCACATTGACCGCAGAAAGAACGAGGCAGCCGATGCTTTAACCCGGTTGGTATCTCAGCGTAAGCCGGTGCCGCCTAACACTTTTTTAGATGTTCTGCATAACCCTTCTGTCAAGTTGCCTACAGAGGAAGACTTGGCTGTTCCAGACCCAGAAGCACAATTGGTGGCGGCTCTTCATGTCATTCCAGATTGGACAGTGTCGTATTTGGCTTATATGACCCGGGCGAGTTGCCGGAGGATGAGACCTTGGCTAGACAGATAACCCGGCGGTCCAAGTCAATGACAATTTCCAATGGTGAGTTGTACCATCGCAATGTCACCGGAACATTTCAACATTGTGTCTCCCCTGGAGAAGGTCAAGAAATTCTTCGTGAGATCCATGAATGAGATTGTGGCCATCATGCCGGTTCAAAGTCTCTTGTGGCCAGAGCTTTCCGTCATGGTTTTTACTGGCTAACGGCTCACGCCGATGTGGAGGATCTGGTCAGTAGGTGCGATGGGTGTCAAAAATTCACACGACAGGCGCACGTGCCGGCTCAGGAATTGCGGATGATTCCAATTACTTGGCCGTTTGCAGTCTGGGGGCTTGATATGGTTGGACCTTTCAAAAGATCCAAAGATAAAAAGACGCACCTTTTGGTGGCAGTGGACAAGTTCACAAAATGGGTTGAGGCAGAGCCGGTCAGTAAGTGTGATGCGGCCACGGCGGTTCAATTCATGAAGAAAGTGATCTTTCGTTTTGGTTTTCCACACAGCATTATTACTGACAATGGCACCAACCTGTCACAAGGAGCTATGGAAGAATTCTGTCACCGGGAACATATCCGGCTTGATGTTTCATCAGTAGCTCACCCCAATCCAATGGTCAAGCTGGAAGAGCCAATTAGGAAATCCTGAAAGGTCTAAAACCCCGGCTTATGGTCCCTTTACAACGGACGCCGGGTTGTTGGGTGGAAGAGTTACCCTCTGTGATATGGAGTATCAATACTAACCCTAACAGATCCACGGGTTATATGCATTTCTTCATGGTCTATGGAGCAGAGGCAGTCCTGCCCAGTGACATCCGTCATGACTCGCCCCAAGTGGCGGCTTACGTTGAAGCTGATAACGAACAAGCCTGTCAGGATGCGCTTGATTTATTGGATGAAAAGCGTGACTTAGCAGCAGCCCGCTCAGCGATTTACCAACAGGACATGCGCCGTTATCATAGCCGTCGGGTTAAGTCAAGAACCTTTCAAGAAGGTGATTTGGTGCTCTGGCTCATCCAGGATCATTCTGATGCGTACAAGCTATCCCCACCTTGGGAAGGACCCTTTGTGGTCAGCAAGAACTTGAATAACGGGTCATACTACCTTATCGATGTTCGAGAGCACAAAGATTCACGTAAGTTGGAGGAAGAGACCCGCCGGCCGTGGAATATTGCTCAACTTCGGCCTTACTACACTTGAGCCACCAGCTCTCATAATGTACATACTTTGACATTGTATATATTATGATAAATAATAAAACAGGACCTCTGTCCTTTTGACTTAATGATCACATATCTTTGTTATCTTAAGTATAAGACGACCAAGTGGAGGCTGGTCGTATTCGAATCTAGCTTAACCCTCTTGGTCCGACTCATGATCGTATTCAAATCTATCCATTAAAACCTCATGGTCACTAGGGGGCTTCCTGTTCAAACATAGGTCGTATTCGAACCAAAGAGAACATAGCTGTCATAACCCTCTTGATTGGCGCAAAGCCAAACTCACTAGGGGGCTTCTTGATCGTATCCGAATCATAGCTTAACCCCTTTTGGGTCCGACTTGTATCGTATTCGAATCAAGGTCGTTAAAAACCTCTCAAGGTCATTTGGGGGCTTCCTGTTCAAACATAGGTCGTATTCGAACCAAAGAGAACATAGCTGTCGGTACCCTCTTGATCGGCGCAACGCCAAAGCCACTGGGGGCTACATGATCGTATTCGAATCCTAGCTTAACCCCTTTGGTCCGGTTTACTGATCGTATTTGAATCAGAAGCCTCCAAATTTTTTCTTGATACTTGATTTACATTGCTTGAAAGATGCTCTTTTGTTTTACTGGTTTTTTGTTGTCTAGAATCTAACTATAAGTATGGTTTCAATTTAAACCGGCTTGGTTCTTTGACAATAAGTTGCCAATGTATAACAGTCATCAGGCAGATGGAAGTATTGACTTCTGAAAATATTGGGTTGTCACCCTTACTGTCCGGGTCACATAAGCCGGCAGTCCAGAATCAAAGAACATAGGTATGACATTATCGTTCATAAACAGACTTATCTGTGTTTTTCTTTAATCAAAGGCTTTCTAGCCTTATTTATCTTTACATCTAGCCCTGATAATTCCGTTATGGTAATTTCATAGTTATATATTGGGTGTTTTGACCCGTCCAGCGACAAACCGCCAGGACAGTTTCTCATCTTTTACATACAGGAACAGATTTAAACACTACATATATGATAAAGGATATAAAGCATATATTGACATGATGGATAAAAATATTGTACGCAGTATGATATGCTCGATGGCATAGGCAGAACATGCGATTTTAAGCTAGCCTATTACAAGGCTTTGGGAGCCCAAAAGGTTAGCACTGTTTTTTTCTCCTAAACAGATGTTAAGCTAAGGTCAGTTCATTAAATCTTAGCCGGATTATTTGGATGGTTACGAATCCTCCCTCGCCGGTTCATCTTCCTCCACTGGTTGGAAACTAGGCTTGGACCAATCAAAGCCATGAAGAGCAATGAACTCAGCTTCGTCATCAATTAGACCAGACGGGTCAATTTCTGGGGCAAAGGTGTGTTGGCGAACCGGTGGGATGAGATCTGTCACTTTATACGAAGGAGTCGCCATCTTTTTATTCTCAACATCAAAACCCGGCTGATACTTATCAATATTGGTCTCGTCGCCAAGGATAGTAGCATGAGGACGAACTCCCCTCACACAAGTAGCAAAATCATCTTGATCAAACGGGGTCCCGTCTTCCTTAAGGCTGGGATAGCCCTTGGCTACATCTGCCGGGTCTAGCTCTGGCACCCAGGCTTTGGAGCGGCTTAGAGCAGTTAGAGCTCCGGCTCTTGCACAAGACCGTTTGACCTCTTGGAATCTGGCGGGTAAGATAGATAATTTCTTCAAAACATCACTCAAGAGGTTTGGTCCTTGGTTGGCAGGGGAAATAATGGCAAGCGCCTGTTGAGCTCCAGTGTACAGTTGTTCCACCAGGGTGTAAACCGCCTTGAGTTTTATCAAGCTGTTTTGGCTCAGATTGTTGCTCCGGGGACCTACGAGCATTTTAAAAGGTTAAGCAGGTGGCTTATATATCTGGCAAAAATAGAGTTTAAGTAAATAATGCAATGACTCACCAAAGATTGCAGAGACCATTTGAGACACACGGATTTTTAAACCAGTGAGCTCCGTGGTAACCTCCTTGAGAGCCGCCTCGGCTGTCTCAGCACGCTGTATTAGCAAGGTTTTTTCATCGGCCTAGGATTTTTTTCTCCACATCAAAACTAGTCTTCAGTTTCTCTGCTTCAGATAGGCTCAACTGGAGTTTGGAGTCGGCATTCTTTATCTTAGTCTCTTGAGCCGCAAACCGGGTCTTTGCATCAGTCAGTTGAGAACCCAATTCAGTGATGGCGGTCTACAGACATGCACACGTGTGTCAAAAATTTATTCCAATAAAAGTCATCATGAGTAAAGTCCCAAGTACTTTTCAATGTAACACCACTCCGCACTTGAGGGCTAATGTCTGCCAAAGCAATTTTTAAAAAATGCAAAAAAGACTCTTCTATGATTAAAGTCCCATGTGTTTTACAAGTAACAACGCTTGGCACTTGGGGGCTAATGCAGGATATGTAGAAAGTTTTTCATCTTGAGCCCGATAACAATATTAGTTTGGATTGATTCAAGACAGTTATAAAGTTAAGTACCGACTCATTCATGATAAATTAAGCTGGCCCTTGGGGACTACAGGTGAAAATTTATGCTAATCCACTGGACTTAGGGAAAATCTAAGACAGAGCATCAACCTATATCATAAGTCTACAGATCATTCAGGTTCATCATAATCCGGAGACTTGGGGGCTAGCAGAGCATATGTAAACTAATGAAAGCCGGAGAGCATACCTCATATTTCAGTTGCAGCTGTTTGACCATCTCAATTTCAGAGTCACGGCTGGAATGCACATGACTGAGGTATCCAGATAGCACGTCACTAATACTCAGGTAAGCATAGTGAGAGAAGTCAAACAGCACTTTCTGCCTTTCCAAAGCCTCTTGCTTGGCAGAGTGCCTGGCCAGTACAGTTGGATTGCCCGGTTCAACAAATCTACTACCAGTGATTAAAACGTCACAGTCATAAGTCGCCGGCGGGTTAGCTGAGCTTGACGGTTCAACAGTAGACGGGTTGAGAATAGTTTCATCAACAGACGGTTCAGGAGGATCGATTCGAACATTGACAGCAGGGTCTTCTGGTGCTTCCGATTGTTCAGGAGCAGGAGTTGGTATTGCCGGTTCAGGAGCAGGGTCTTTCGGGTCTTCCGCTGGCTTAGCCACCCTGGCTTTCTTAGGCTTTGCTTGACCGCTAAGAAGAATTTCATGAGTCAGTATAATGATACAGACTTAAGGATGCGGAAGAAAGATAATTTTCTTTACCCAGGGGCAGTCTTGAAAGCCGGAAATTGAGTTTGTGAAGAATCGCCAGAAGAACAAGAAACCTCCTACAATAGTGAAATCACAGTTAAGAGAGCAAGGAAATAGATTCATTGATAAAAGCAAGAGACAAAGGTGAAAGAAACCTCATTCTGGCGTTTCTGGGGAGTTTGTGGTAAGCCGGAGGGCAATTCATTGTCGTCACTGGTCCGGGCCTGACGGCGGCTCTCATATTGCTGTTTTTTCAAAAGAAAATGAGGATCCAAATAAGCCAAAGGGTGTGAAAACCTTACTTTCCGGGTTACCGGTCGAGGTTTCTGTCTTGGCAAAGGGGCTAAGTTGGAGGAAATAGTTACCTCTTCTTCTACTGCCTGGCTGGCCCCCATGTCATCCTGGCAATAGTCAGTGTCAATAAGGTTGTTAAAAAGCAGGCCAAGAGAGTCAAGGGCTACCTCCGACTCAGAAACATCATCCAGCTTGAACATATCAGAAGCAATTCATTTCTTCTTGGATTTTCGGGTTGTCTTCTTGACAGCTATGGCGGCGGATCTGGCCTTCTTGGCAGCTTCATGATCATATTTGGCCTTCCAAAAGTCAGATTTGGCCTGTAGGCAGATAACAGGTTAAAAGTCATGCAAGTACTTAACTACTGAAGGAAAAAGGGGGTCAAGGGGATTTACCTCTGGTGCCGGGTTAAGTCTGCAGAAAGGATTCAATCCAACTTTACTGCGGTCCTCGTATTTACTGTTTACGAGGGTGGTTGACATTTCAACAATGGACTCTTCAGTCAGTTGTACAGAACTATGACGCAGAGGGTCATCTGGTCCTCCGGCATAGTTATACATCAAGTTAGAGCGGCGACTCAGATGGATGACCCGCCATGCGATCCAACAATGGATCAAGTCAAGTCCAGTTAAACCGTTTCCCAACAAGGCTTGAATCCTTTTGATGGTTGGGATGAGCTTCTTACGTTCAGCGGCAGTAAGCTTGTCAGGGAGTAAAAACTTAGAGTCAAGACGCTCCGCGCGATAACCCGGCATTGGTTTTTCATCAGGTAGCGATGTGTCTTTGCAATAAAACCAAGTTTGGTTCCAATCCTTGGGATGGCTTGGTAAGACTACTAAGGGAAAAACAGCACACTGTCGACGCTGAATCAAAATTCCACCAAGTTCCAGGCTGGGGCCGTTGGTGTATTCATTCTGACGATTCAAATAGAAATACTCTCTGAAGAGTTCAGCAGTGGGTTCTTCTTGAAGATAAACCTTGCAGAGAACTTGAAAATTGTAGATGTTTGATATGGAATTGGGTCCAAGGTCTTGTGGATGAAGCTTCAAGAAATGCAGAACATCTCTGAAGAATTTTGAGCCGGGTGGTGAAAAACCCCGGTTCATATGATCACTAAAAACGATGAATTCGTCGTCCTTGGGCTGAGGTCTTTCTTCGGCCGGGTCACGAGCGCGGTAAGACATAATGTTCTTCTCCAGTAAAAATCCAATGGTAACGAAATCCTTCAGAGTGGCATCAGTACTATGGAAGGGACCCAATTGCAAATTATCGTTGTCTTTGGCGACGTGGTGAGAAGACGAGCTAAAAAGGAAGTAATTTGCCGGCTTAAATTAAAAGGAGGAATCACAGGTTAATGTTTACAATACAGATGCGTAATGGCGGCTTAAATAAGGGCTAATGATATATGAAGGAAAAATGAGCCGGCATGGTAAGCCGCTGTGACTAAAGATATTCAAAGGAGGCCAATGACAAAAAATTGGCTAAGTACTGAGATAAACAAGTTTCACGGGCTGCTGCTACTATTTTGGATCAAGATTGTTCAAAAAAAGGAAAATAAATCTAGACCTAGAAAACTAGTGCAGAGGAGTTCATTAGTTCTAAGGAGGCCTTTGTGCAAGAAAAGGGGATCTACTAGCATCCGAAATGGATGTGAAACAACTACCGCATGAGTTCCATGCTTCTTTCGGATCAAAAGAGGATGTGGTGGAGAAACTATGAAGAATCCATGATGAACAGCAAAGAACACCGACGAACTTACGAACCCTAATGCGGATCTAAGGTGCGGAACGGCAAAAACTTACGGACGCAAATCTGTTGCGGAGGGTCATCGCCGTTCTCTGGACAAGCTTAGGGTGATGCAGCGGCCGAGGTTGAGGACGACGGTGAGCGCTGCGGCGGCAGCGGAGCTCGAGCAACAGAGAGGTTGCGAGAGAAGGAAGAAGAAGAATGAGGAAGACCGGCCGTGCCTATTTATAAGGAGATAGGTGAACAGGCAGGCACAAAAAATGAGGAAGGCCAAAATAATGATTATCCAGCTAAATGGACACCTCAATTTTCGGAAAGGCATTTAAGATAAGGATCCGTTAAAGATGACGTCGTGGCGGGTTTTCCAAATTTTCTGAAGATGACGTCATGGCGGGTTCCAGAGCTTTGACAAGCAGTGGAAGATGGATTTCTTCTAGGTGTTGAAGATTGACATGAACAAAGTTCAAATCAACCTGGGGCCTAATGTTGGGGATATGACTACCACGTATGACCCGCCCAAGAGGGGTCGGGTCAATCACAATGGCGGGTTACTTAAAAGGAAGCCCGAAGAGTATACAAGGTGACGGTTTATGATAAGGCTTGTAGTAGGCCCAAGCCCAGAGGCGGCTTAAGGCCCGTAAGTATAAACCATCATGTATGAATAAGACTTGTAAAGTAAGGCATGTAAGAGTTGTCACCGAGCCAGACACGTTGTATGAGCCGGCCGGGACTCTAGGCTGCAGGGCGTCAACTCGTGTATATAAGGGGACGACCCGGCGGCGGCTCAGGGCAAGAAACAACAGATCGAGAGCCAAGCTAGCGTATTTTGCTCCTTAGTCATCGAAACCTAGCAATACCAAATCAACTGGACTAGGCTTTACCTTCACCGCAAGGGGCCAAACCAGTATAAACCTCTCGTGTCCTTTGTCCCGATTAACCCCTTTAAGCTTCCTAGTTGCGATGGCTCCCCGACTAAGTCCTTTCACTAGGACATCTGTCGTGACAATTCCACGACACCTTATAAAGCCTTTATCCTCAACTGTTTTTTAATTTACTCATACTCCCTATAGTCAATTGTTGTTTAGTTTGTTGTTTCTATCAAATTGCATGTTCACAACAACTATAATTAAGTAACAAGTTTTAGTCATAAAACCAAATTCCTTATTCATACCATGCACATTATTCAATATAGATCAAATGATTTTCTTTAGCCCTGCATGTATGCTTGTTTTGTTGATCTGTAATCCAGTGTGTGGTGAAGCAGCCCACATTTGCACCTTGTCATTTCCTGCTTTATCTTACTAATCTGGCTAATGATATGAACAACATGCCATGCACATTAACCAAAAGAGATACAATGATTGTCTTTTGCCATGCATCTCTGCTTGTTTTGTTGATATGTAATCTAGTAGTGTGGTGAAGCTCCCCGCATTATGAACAATGCCAAATTATGCTATTGTCATTTTGAACTGTCTCTTTATTTTCTAATATGAAATTGGATGGAAATGACAAAGCAGTTACCATCTTTGTTTATATACGTGCAAAAAAATTGTCATTTGTTTGCTTGTTTCAAGGTGATATGCTCGATGGCATGCACAACTCTGTTGAAGGCTGTGAGACAAACCCAGCATATATTGTAGGAAAAACTTCTTGAAGATAGCGAGAAAACCCCAAAGTCTAGCCTTGATGTAGTGTTCAAGTTACTAGAGACTAGCAGTCACATAAGCTCACAGAATTCAGTGCATGAATCAGTTCGACTTCTTCAGTCTCAACTTCAAGCAGAAAGGCATTCTGCAACTCAACTTCAACATGAAGTCCAATCTCTAAGTAAGATCGCGGAGAACTCCAACGAGAACCTCATTGGTAAATAGCTATAGCTGGAACATATGACCGACATGCTAGGCCGGTCTCATGCCCTTGCTCGATTGCTTGCGTAGCAGCTCCCGCGCAAGGCTAACATTTCTTCAACTGTCTTGGAACTGGTCTTGGTTCAGTATTTTTTTGTTGTGCTGCAATGGCAGGACCTTGCATACCCAATTTTTGCAATCTGCTTCTTGGTTGTGGTTTATGATCACTGGTGACGAAGTTTGTGAAGGAAATATGCCCTAGAGGCAATAATGAAGTTATTATTTATTTCCTTATATATCATGATAAAAGTTTATTATTCATGCTAGAATCGTATTAAACCGGAAACATGATACATGTGTGAATACATAGACAAACAGAGTGTCACTAGTATGCCTCTACTAGACTAGCTTGTTAATCAAAGATGGTTATGTTTCCTAACCATGGACAAAGAGTTGTCATTTGATTAACAGGATCACATCATTAGTTGAATGATCTGATTGACATGACCCATTCCATTAGCTTAGCACCCGATCGTTTAGTATGTTGCTATTGCTTTCTTCATGACTTATACATGTTCCTATGACTATGAGATTATGCAACTCCCGTTTACCAGAGGAACACTTTGTGTGCTACCAAACGTCACAACGTAACTGGGTGATTATAAAGGAGCTATACAGGTGTCTCCAAAGGTACATGTTGGGTTGGCGTATTTCGAGATTAGGATTTGTCACTCTGATTGTCGGAGAGGTATCTCTGGGCCCTCGGTAATGCACATCACTTAAGCCTTGCAAGCATTGCAACTAATGAGTTAGTTATGGGATGATGTATTACAGAACGAGTAAAGAGACTTGCCGGTAATGAGATTGAACTAGGTATGGTATACCGACGATCGAATCTCGGGCAAGTAACATACCGATGACAAAGGGAACAACGTATGTTGTTATGCGGTCTGACCGATAAAAGATCTTCATAGAATATGTAGGAGCCAATATGAGCATCCAGGTTCCGCTATTGGTTATTGACCGGAGATGTGTCTCGGTCATGTCTACATTGTTCTCGAACCCGTAGGGTCCGCGCGCTTAAGGTTACGATGACAGTTATATTATGAGTTTATGCATTTTGATGTACCGAAGGTTGTTCGGAGTCCCGGATGTGATCACGGACATGACGAGGAGTCTCGAAATGGTCGAGACATAAAGATTGATATATTGGAAGCCTATGTTTGGATAACGGAAGTGTTCCGGGTGAAATCAGGATTTTACCGGAGTACCAGGAGGTTACCGGAACCCCCCGGGAGGTATATGGGCCTTAGTGGGCCTTAGTGGAAGAAGAGAAGAGGCAGCCAGGGCTGGGCCGCGCGCCCCTCCACCCCTAGTCCGAATAGGACAAGGAGAGAGGGGGCCGGCGCCCCCCTCCTTCTCTCTCTCTCTCTTTTCCCACCTCACGAATCCTATTCCAACTAGGAAAGGGGGGAGTCCTACTCCCTCTGGGAGTAGGACTCCTCCTGGCGCGCCTCTCCTGGCCGGCCGACCCCCCTCCCTTGAACCTTTATATACGGAGGCAGGGGCACCCCCTAGAGACACAAGTTGATCCACGTGATCATATTGTTAGCCGTGTGCGGTGCCCCCTTCCACCATAGTCCACGATAATATTGTAGCGGTGCTTAGGCGAAGCCCTGCGACAGTAGTACATCAAGATAATCACCACGCCGTCGTGCTGAAGGAACTCTTCCCCGACACTTTGCTGGATCGGAGTCCGGGGATCGTCATCGAGCTGAACGTGTGCTAGAACTCGGAGGTGCCGTAGTTTCGGTGCTTGATCGGTCGGGCCGTGGAGACGTACGACTAAATCAACCAAACGCTTCCGTTGTCGATCTACAAGGGTACGTAGATCACACTCTCCCCCTCTCGTTGCTATGCATCACCATGATCTTGCGTGTGCGTAGGAAATTTTTTGAAATTACTACGAAACCCAACAGTGGCATCCGAGCCTAGGTTTCATATGTTGATGTTATATGCACGAGTAGAACACAAGTGAGTTGTGGGCGATATAAGTCATACTGCTTACCAGCATGTCATACTTTGGTTCGGCGGTATTGTTGGATGAAGCGGCCCAGACCGACATTACGCGTACGCTTACGCGAGACCAGTTCTCCCGACGTGCTTTGCACATAGGTGGCTTGCGGGTGACAGTTTCTCCAACTTTAGTTGAACCGAGTGTGGCTACGCCCGGTCCTTGCGAAGGTTAAAACAACACCAACTTGACAAACTATCGTTGTGGTTTTGATGCGTAGGTAAGATTGGTTCTTGCTTAAGCCCATAGCAGCCACGTAAAACTTGCAACAACAAAGTAGAGGACGTCTAACTTGTTTTTGCAGGGCATGTTGTCATGTGATATGGTCAAGACATGATGCTAAATTTTATTGTATGAGATAATCATGTTTTGTAACCGAGTTATCGGCAACTGGCAGGAGCCATATGGTTGTCACTTTATTGTATGCAATGCAATCGCGCTGTAATGCTTTACTTTATCACTAAGCGGTAGCAATAGTCATAGAAGCATAAGATTGGCGAGACGACAACGATGCTACGATGGAGATCAAGGTGTCGCGCCGGTGACGATGGTGATCATGACGGTGCTTTGGAGATGGAGATCACAAGCACAAGATGATGATGGCCATATCATATCACTTATATTGATTGCATGTGATGTTTATCTTTTATGCATCTTATCTTGCTTTGATTGACGGTAGCATTATAAGATGATCTCTCACTAAATTATCAAGAAGTGTTCTCCCTGAGTATGCGCTGTTGCGAAAGTTCTTCGTGCTGAGACACCACGTGATGATCGGGTGTGATAGGCTCTACGTTCAAATACAACGGGTGCAAAACAGTTGCACACGCGGAATACTCAGGTTATACTTGACGAGCCAAGCATATACAGATATGGCCTCGGAACACGGAGACCGAAAGGTCGAGCGTGAATCATATAGTAGATATGATCAACATAGTGATGTTCACCAATGAAACTACTCCATCTCACGTGATGATCGGACATGGTTTAGTTGATTTGGATCACGTAATCACTTAGAGGATTAGAGGGATGTCTATCTAAGTGGGAGTTCTTTAAGTAATATGATTAACTGAACCTAAATTTATCATGAACTTAGTACCTGATAGTATCTTGCTTGTTTATGTATGATTGTAGATAAATGGCCTGTGCTGTTGTTCCGTTGAATTTTAATGCGTTCCTTGAGAAAGCAAAGTTAAAAGATGATGGTAGCAATTACATGGACTGGGTCCGTAACTTGAGGATTATCCTCATTGCTGCACAGAAGAATTATGTCCTGGAAGCACCGCTGGGTGCCAGGCCTGCTGCTGGAGCAACAGGCCTGGCAGAGCAAAGCTGATGACTACTCGATAGTTCAGTGTGCCATGCTTTACGGCTTAGAACCGGGACTTCAACGACGTTTTGAATGTCATGGAGCATATGAGATGTTCCAGGAGTTGAAGTTAATATTTCAAGCAAATGCCCGGATTGAGAGATATGAAGTCTCCAATAAGTTCTATAGCTGCAAGATGGAGGAGAACGGTTCTGTCAGTGAGCATATACTCAAAATGTCTGGGTATAATAATCACTTGATTCAAATGGGAGTTAATCTTCCAGATGATTGCGTCATTGACAGAATTCTCCAATCACTGCCACCAAGCTACAAGAGCTTCGTGATGAACTACAATATGCAAGGGATGAATAAGACTATTCCCGAGCTCTTCGCAATGCTGAAAGCTGCGGAGGTAGAAATCAAAAAGGAGCATCAAGTGTTGATGGTCAACAAGACCACTAGTTTCAAGAAAAAGGGCAAAGGGAAGAAGAAGGGGAACTTCAAGAAGAACAGCAAGCAAGTTGCTGCTCAAGAGAAGAAACCCAAGTCTGGACCTAAGCCTGAAACTGAGTGCTTCTACTGCAACCAGACTGATCACTAGAAGCGGAACTGCCCCAAGTATTTGGCGGATAAGAAGGATGGCAAGGTGAACAAAGGTATATGTGATATACATGTTATTGATGTGTACCTTACTAATGCTCGCAGTAGCACCTGGGTATTTGATACTGGTTCTGTTGCTAATATTTGCAACTCGAAACAGGGACTACGGATTAAGCAAAGATTGGCTAAGGACGAGGTGACGATGCGCGTGGGAAACGGTTCCAAAGTCGATGTGATCGCAGTCGGCACGCTACCTCTACATCTACCTTCGGGATTAATATTAGACCTAAATAATTGTTATTTGGTGCCAGCGTTAAGCATGAACATTATATCTGGATCTTGTTTGATGTGAGACGGTTATTCATTTAAATCAGAGAATAATGGTTGTTCTATTTATATGAGTAATATCTTTTATGGTCATGCACCCTTGAAGAGTGGTCTATTCTTATTGAATCTCGATAGTAGTAACACACATATTCATAATGTTGAAGCCAAAAGATGCAGAGTTGATAATGATAGTGCAACTTATTTGTGGCACTGCCGTTTAGGTCATATCGGTGTAAAGCGCATAAAGAAACTCCATACTGATGGACTTTTGGAACCACTTGATTATGAATCACTTGGTACTTGCGAACCGTGCCTCATGGGCAAGATGACTAAAACGCCATTCTTCGGTACTATGGAGAGAGCAACAGATTTGTTGGAAATCATACATATCGATGTATGTGGTCCGACGAATATTGAGGCTCGTGGCGGATATCGTTATTTTCTCACCTTCACAGATGACTTAAGCAGATATGGGTATATCTACTTAATGAAACATAAGTCTGAAACGTTTGAAAAGTTCAAAGAATTTCAGAGTGAAGTTGAAAATCATCGTAACAAGAAAATAAAGTTTCTACGATCTGATCATGGAGGAGAATATTTGAGTTACGAGTTTGGTGTACATTTGAAACAATGCGGAATAGTTTCGCAACTCACGCCACCCGGAACACCACAGCATAATGGTGTGTCCGAACGTCGTAATCGTACTTTACTAGATATGGTGCGATCTATGATGTCTCTTACTGATTTACCGCTATCGTTTTGGGGTTATGCTTTGGAGACGGGCGCATTCACATTAAATAGGGCACCATCAAAATCCGTTGAGACGACGCCTTATGAACTATGGTTTGGCAAGAAACCAAAGTTGTCGTTTCTGAAAGTTTGGGGCTGTGATGCTTATGTGAAAAAGCTTCAACCTGATAAGCTCGAACCCAAATCAGAGAAATGTGTCCTCATAGGATATCCAAAGGAGACTATTGGATACACCTTCTATCACAGATCCGAAGGCAAGACTTTTGTTGCTAAGTTCGGAAACTTTCTGGAGAAGGAGTTTCTCTCGAAAGAAGTGAGTGGGAGGAAAGTAGAACTTGACGAGGTAACTATACCTGCTCCCTTATTGGAAAGTAGTGCATCACAGAAAACTGTTTCTGTGACACCTACACCAATTAGTGAGGAAGCTAATGATAATGATCATGAAACTTCATAACAAGATACTACTGAACCTCGTAGATCAACTAGAGTGAGATCCGCACCAGAGTGGTACGGTAATCCTGTTCTGGAAGTCATGCTACTAGATCATGATGAACCAACGAACTATGAAGAAGCGATGGTGAGCCCAGATTCCGCAAAATGGCTTGAAGCCATGAAATCTGAGATGGGATCCATGTATGAGAACAAAGTATGGACTTTGGTTGACTTGCCCAATGATCGGCAAGCAATTGAGAATAAATGGATCTTCAAGAAGAAGACTAACGCCGATGGTAATATTACTGTCTACAAAGCTCGACTTGTCGCAAAAGGGTTTCGGCAAGTTCAAGGGATTGACTACGATGAGACCTTCTCACCCGTAGCGATGCTTAAGTCTGTCCGAATCATGTTAGCAATTGCCGCATTTTATGATTATGAAATTTGGCAGATGGATGTCAAAACTGCATTCCTGAATGGATTTCTGGAAGAAGAGTTGTATATGATGCAACCAGAAGGTTTTGTCGATCCAAAGGGAGCTAACAAAGTGTGCAAGCTCCAGCGATCCATTTATGGACTGGTGCAAGCCTCTCGGAGTTGGAATAAACGCTTTGATAGTGTGATCAAAGCATTTGGTTTTATACAGACTTTTGGAGAAGCCTATATTTACAAGAAAGTGAGTGGGAGCTCTGTAGCATTTCTGATATTATATGTGGATGACATATTACTAATCGGAAATGATATAGAATTTCTGGATAGCATAAAGGGATACTTGAATAAGAGTTTTTCAATGAAAGACCTCGGTGAAGCTGCTTACATATTAGGCATAAAGATCTATAGAGATGGATCAAGACGTTTAATTGGACTTTCACAAAGCACATACCTTAACAAGATTTTGAAGAAGTTCAAAATGGATCAAGCAAAGAAAGGGTTCTTGCCTGTGTTACAAGGTGTGAAGTTGAGTCAGACTCAATGCCCGACCATTGTAGAAGATAGAGAGAAAATGAAAGATGTTCCCTATGCTTCAGCCATAGGCTCTATCATGTATGCAATGCTGTGTACCAGACCTGATGTGTGCCTTGCTATAAGTCTAGCAGGGAGGTACCAAAGTAATCCAGGAGTGGATCACTTGACAACGGTCAAGAACATCCTGAAGTACCTGAAAAGGACTAAGGATATGTTTCTCGTATATGGAGGTGACAAAGAGATCATCGTAAACGGTTACGTTGATGCAAGCTTTGACACTGATCCGGACGATTCTAAATCGCAAACCGGATACGTGTTTACATTAAACGGTGGAGCTGTCAGTTGGTGCAGTTCTAAACAAAGCGTCGTGGCGGGATCTACGTGTGAAGCGGAATACATAGCTGCTTCGGAAGCAGCAAATGAAGGAGTCTGGATGAAGGAGTTCATATCTGATCTAGGTGTCGTACCTAGTGCATCGGGTCCAGTGAAAATCTTTTGTGACAATACTGGTGCAATTGCCTTGGCGAAGGAATCCAGATTTCACAAGAGAACCAAGCACATCAAGAGACGCTTCAATTCCATCCGGGATTTAGTCTAGGTGGGAGACATAGAGATTTGCAAGATACATACGGATCTGAATGTTGCAGACCCGTTGACTAAGCCTCTTCCACGAGCAAAACATGATCAGCACCAAGGCTCCATGGGTGTTAGAATCATTACTGTGTAATCTAGATTATTGACTCTAGTGCAAGTGGGAGACTGAAGGAAATATGCCCTAGAGGCAATAATAAAGTTATTATTTATTTCCTTATATATCATGATAAAAGTTTATTATTCATGCTAGAATTGTATTAAACCGGAAACATGATACATGTGTGAATACATAGACAAACAGAGTGTCACTAGTATGCCTGTACTAGAATAGCTTGTTAATCAAAGATGGTTATGTTTCCTAACCATGGACAAAGAGTTGTCATTTGATTAACAGGATCACATCATTAGTTGAATGATCTGATTGACATGACCCATTCCATTAGCTTAGCACCCGATCGTTTAGTATGTTGCTATTGCTTTCTTCATGACTTATACATGTTCCTATGACTATGAGATTATGCAACTCCCGTTTACCAGAGGAACACTTTGTGTGCTTCCAAACGTCACAACGTAACTGGGTGATTATAAAGGAGCTATACAGGTGTCTCCAAAGGTACATGTTGGGTTGGCGTATTTCGAGATTAGGATTTGTCACTCCGATTGTCGGAGAGGTATCTCTGGGCCCTCTCGGTAATGCACATCACTTAAGCCTTGCAAGCATTGCAACTAATGAGTTAGTTGCGGGATGATGTATTATAGAACGAGTAAAGAGACTTGCCGGTAACGAGATTGAACTAGGTATGGTATACCGACGATCGAATCTCGGGCAAGTAACATACCGATGACAAAGGGAACAACGTATGTTGTTATGCGGTCTGACCGATAAAAGATCTTCGTAGAATATGTAGGAGCCAATATGAGCATCCAGGTTCCGCTATTGGTTATTGACCGGAGACGTGTCTCGGTCATGTCTACATTGTTCTTGAACCCGTAGGGTCCGCACGCTTAAGGTTACGAGGACAGTTATATTATGAGTTTATGCATTTTGATGTTCCAAAGGTTGTTCGGAGTCCCGGATGTGATCACGGACATGACGAGGAGTCTTGAAATGGTCGAGACATAAAGATTGATATATTGGAAGCCTATGTTTGGATAACGAAAGTGTTCCGGGTGAAATCGGGATTTTACCGGAGTACCGGGAGGTTACCGGAACCCCCCGGGAGGTATATGGGCCTTAGTGGGCCTTAGTGGAAGAAGAGAAGAGGCAGCCAGGGCTGGGCCGCGCGCCCCTCCACCCCTAGTCCGAATAGGACAAGGAGAGAGGGGGCCGGCGCCCCCCTCCTTCTCTCTCTCTCTTTTCCCACCTCACGAATCCTATTCCAACTAGGAAAGGGGGGAGTCCTACTCCCAGAGGGAGTAGGACTCCTCCTGGCGTGCCTCTCCTGGCCGACCGGCCCCCCTCCCTTGAACCTTTATATACGGAGGCAGGGGCACCCCCTAGAGACACAAGCTGATCCACGTGATCATATTCTTAGCCGTGTGTGTTGGGGAACGTTGCAGAAAACAAAAAATTTCCTACTCGTTTCACCAAGATCATCTAGGAGTTCATCTAGCAACGAGTCATCGGATGCATCTACATACCTTTGTAGATGGCGCACGGAAGCGTTCAAAAGAACGGTGATGATGTAGTCGTACTCGACGTGATCCAAATCACCGATGACCAGCGCCGAACGGACGGCACCTCCGCGTTCAACACACGTACGGGACGGGAGACGTCTCCTCCTTCTTGATCCAGCAAGGGGGGAGGAGAGGTTGATTAAGATCCAGCAGCACGATGGCGTGGTGGTGGATGCAGGGCGTCACAGAAGCAGGGCTTCGCCAAGACTACGAGGGAGAGACGTAACGGGGGGAGATGGAGGCGCCAGGGGCTGGTGTAAAATCCCTCCTCTCCCCCCACTATATATAGGGGTGCCAGGGGGGGGCCGGCCCTAGTAGATGAGATCTACTAGGGGGGCGGCGGCCAAGGGGAGGTTTCCCTCCCCCCCAAGGCACCTAGGGGTGCCTTCCACCACATGGACTCTTCCATGGTGGAAACCCTAGGCGCATGGGCCTAGGGGCTGGCGCCCCAGCCCACTATGGGCTGGGTCCCTCCACTTCAGCCCATGGGGCCCTCCGGGATAGGTGGCCCCACCCGGTGGACCCCCGGGACCCTTCCGGTGGTCCCGGTACAATACCGATACCCCGAAACTTGTCCCGATGGCCGAAAATGCACTTCCTATATATAATTCTTTACCTCCGGACCATTCGGAACTCCTCGTGACGTCCGGGATCTCATCCGGGACTCCGAACAACATTCGGGTTACTGCATATACATATCTTCACAACCCTAGCGTCACCGAACCTTAAGTGTGTAGACCCTACGGGTTCGGGAGACAAGCAGACATGACCGAGACGACTCTCGGTCAATAACCAACAGCGGGATCTGGATACCCATGTTGGCTCCCACATGCTCCACGATGATCTCATCGGATGAACCACGATGTCGAGGATTCAATCAACCCCGTATGCAATTCCCTTTGTCAATCGATATGTTACTTGCCCGAGATTCGATCGTCGGTATCCCAATACCTCGTTCAATCTCGTTACCGGCAAGTCACTTTACTCGTACCGTAATGCATGATCCCGTGACCAGACACTTGGTCACTTTGAGCTCATTATGATGATGCATTACCGAGTGGGCCCAGTGATACCTCTCCGTCATACGGAGTGACAAATCCCAGTCTTGATCCATGTCAACCCAACAGACACTTTCGGAGATACCCGTAGTCTACCTTTATAGTCACCCAGTTACGTTGTGACGTTTGGTATACCCAAAGCACTCCTACGGTATCCGGGAGTTACACGAATCTCATGGTCTAAGGAAAAGATACTTGACATTGGAAAACTCTAGCAAACGAACTATACGATCTTGTGCTATGTTTAGGATTGGGTCTTGTCCATCACATCATTCTCCTAATGATGTGATCTCGTTATCAATGACATCTAATGTCCATAGTCAGGAAACCATGACTATCTATTGATCAACGACCTAGTCAACTAGAGGCTCACTAGGGACATGTTGGTGTCTATTATTCACACATGCATTACGATTTCCGGATAACACAATTATAGCATGAATAAAGACAATTATCATGAACAAGGAAATATAATAATAATGCTTTTATTATTGCCTCTAGGGCATATTTCCAACAGTCTTCCACTTGCACTAGAGTCAATAATCTAGTTACATTGTGATGAATCGAACACCCATGGAATTCTGGTGTTGATCATGTTTTGCTCTAGGGAGAGGTTTAGTCAACGGATCCGCTACATTCAGGTCCGTATGTACTTTACAAATCTCTATGTCTCCATCTTGAACATTTTCACGGATGGAGTTGAAGCGACGCTTGATGTGCCTTGTCTTCTTGTGAAACCTGGGCTCCTTGGCAAGAGCAATAGCTCCAATGTTGTCACAGAAGAGCTTGATCGGCCCCGACGCATTGGGTATGACTCCTAGGTCGGTGATGAACTCCTTCACCCATATTGCTTCATGTGCTGCCTCCGAGGCTGCCATGTACTCCGCTTCACATGTAGATCCCGCCACGACGCTTTGCTTGCAACTGCACCAGCTTACTGCCCCACCATTCAAAATATACACGTATCCGGTTTGTGACTTAGAGTCATCCAGATCTGTGTCGAAGCTAGCGTCGATGTAACCCTTTACGACGAGCTCTTCGTCACCTCCATAAACGAGAAACATTTCCTTAGTCCTTTTCAGGTACTTCAGGATATTCTTGACCGCTATCCAGTGTTCCTTGCCGGGATTACTTTGGTACCTTCCTACCAAACTTACGGCAAGGTTTACATCAGGTCTGGTACACAGCATGGCATACATAATAGAACCTATGGCTGAGGCATAGGGGATGACACTCATCTCTTCTATTTCTTCTACCGTGGTCGGACATTGAGCCGAGCTCAATTTCACACCTTGTAATACAGGTAAGAACCCCTTCTTAGAATGATCCATATTGAACTTCTTCAATATCTTATCAAGGTATGTGCTTTGTGAAAGACCTATGAGGCGTCTCGATCTATCTCTATAGATTTTGATGCCTAATATATAAGAAGCTTCTCCAAGGTCCTTCATTGAAAAACTTTTATTCAAGTAGGCCTTGATGCTGTCCAAGAGTTCTATATCATTTCCCATCAAAAGTATGTCATCTACATATAATATGAGAAATGCTACAGAGCTCCCACTCACTTTCTTGTAAACGCAGTCTTCTCCATAAGTCTGCATGAACCCAAACGCTTTGATCATCTCATCAAAGCGAATGTTCCAACTCCGAGATGCTTGCACCAGCCCATAAATCGAGCGTTGGAGCTTGCACACTTTGTCAGCATTCTTAGGATCGACAAAACCTTCCGGCTGCATCATATACAATTCCTCCTTAAGGAAACCATTAAGGAATGCCGTTTTGACGTCCATTTGCCATATCTCATAATCGTAGAATGCGGCAATTGCTAACATGATTCGGACGGACTTTAGCTTCGCTACTGGTGAGAAAGTCTCATCGTAGTCAACCCCTTGAACTTGTCGATAACCTTTAGCGACAAGTCGAGCTTTATAGATGGTCACATTACCATCCGCGTCTGTCTTCTTCTTAAAGATCCATTTATTTTCTATGGCTCGCCGTTCAACGGGCAAGTCAGTCAAAGTCCATACTTCGTTTTCATACATGGATCCTATCTCGGATTTCATGGCTTCTAGCCATTTGTCGGAATCCGGGCCCGCCATCGCTTCTTCATAGTTCGAAGGTTCACCGTTGTCTAACAACATGATTTCCAAGACAGGGTTGCCGTACCACTCTGGTGCGGAACGTGTCCTTGTGGACCTTCGAATTTCAGTAGGAGCTTGATCAGAAGTATCTTGATCATTATCATTAACTTCCTCTCTAGTCGGTGCAGGCACCTCAGGAACATTTTCTTGAGTTGCGCCACTTTCCGGTTCAAGAGGTAATACTTCATCAAGCTCTACTTTCCTCCCACTTACTTCTTTCGAGAGAAACTCTTTCTCTAGAAAGGACCCATTCTTGGCAACAAAGATCTTGCCTTCGGATCTGAGGTAGAAGGTGTACCCAATAGTTTCTTTTGGGTATCCTATGAAGACGCATTTTTCCGACTTGGGTTCGAGCTTTTCAGGTTGAAGTTTCTTGACATAAGCATCGCATCCCCAAACTTTTAGAAACGACAGCTTAGGTTTCTTCCCAAACCATAATTCATACGGTGTCATCTCAACGGATTTCGACGGAGCCCTATTTAAAGTGAATGCGGCAGTCTCTAAAGCATAGCCCCAAAAAGATAGCGGTAAATCGGTAAGAGACATCATAGACCGCACCATATCCAATAGAGTGCGATTACGACGTTCGGACACACCGTTACGCTGAGCTGTTCCAGGCGGCGTGAGTTGTGAAACTATTCCACATTTTCTTAAGTGTGTGCCAAACTCGTGACTCAAGTATTCTCCTCCACGATCTGATCGTAGAAACTTGATTTTCCTGTCACGTTGATTTTCAACCTCACTCTGAAATTCCTTGAACTTTTCAAAGGTTTCAGACTTGTGTTTCATTAAGTAGATATACCCATACCTACTTAAATCATCAGTGAGGGTGAGAACATAACGATAGCCACCGCGAGCCTCAACACTCATTGGACCGCACACATCAGTATGTATGATTTCCAATAAGTCGGTTGCTCGCTCCATTGTTCCTGAGAATGGAGTCTTGGTCATTTTACCCATAAGGCATGGTTCACACGTGTCAAATGATTCATAATCAAGAGACTCTAAAAGTCCATCAGCATGGAGCTTCTTCATGCGTTTGACACCTATGTGACCAAGGCGGCAGTGCCACAAGTATGTGGGACTATCATTATCAACCTTACTTCTTTTGGTACTCACATTATGAACATGTGTAGCATCACGTTCGAGATTCATAAAGAATAAACCATTCACCATAGGAGCATGACCATAAAACATATCTCTCATAAAAATGGAACAACCATTATTCTCAGATTTAAAAGAGTAGCCATCTCGAATTAAACAAGATCCCGATACAATGTTCATGCTCAAAGCTGGCACTAAATAACAATTATTAAGGATTAAAACTAATCCCGAAGGTAGATGCAGAGGCAGCGTGCCGACGGCGATCACATTGACCTTGGAACCATTCCCGACGCGCATCGTCACCTCGTCCTTTGCCAGTTTCCGCTTATTCCGCAGCCCCTGCTTTGAGTTACAAATGTGAGCAACTACACCGGTATCAAATACCCAGGAGCTACTACGGGCACTAGTAAGGTACACATCAATTACATGTATATCACATATACCTTTTGTTTTGCCGGCCTTCTTATCCGCTAAGTACTTAGGGCAGTTCCGTTTCCAGTGACCGCTTCCCTTGCAATAAAAGCACTCAGTCTCGGGCTTGGGTCCATTCTTTGGCTTCTTCCCGGCAGCTTGCTTGCCGGGCGCGGCAACCTCCTTGCCATCCTTCTTGAAGTTCTTTTTACCCTTGCCTTTCTTAAACTTAGTGGTTTTATTGACCATCAACACTTGATGTTCCTTCTTGACTTCTACCTCCGCTGATTTCAGCATTGAGAACAACTCAGGAATGGTCTTTTGCATCCCCTGCATGTTGAAGTTCATCACAAAGCTCTTGTAGCTTGGTGGAAGCGACTGGAGGATTCTTTCAATGACCGCATCATCCGGGAGATTAACTCCCAGCTGAGACAAGCGGTTATGCAACCCAGACATAGTGAGTATGTGCTTACTGACAGAACTATTTTCCTCCATCTTACAGCTGAAGAACTTATCGGAGACTTCATATCTCTCGATCCGGGCATGAGCTTGAAAAACCATTTTCAGCTCTTCGAACATCTCGTATGCTCCATGTCTCTCAAAACGCTTTTGGAGCCCCGGCTCTAAGCTGTAAAGCATGCCGCACTGAACGAGGGAGTAGTCGTCAACACGTGTCTGCCAAGCGTTCATAACGTCTTGGTTCTGTGGGACGGGTGGATCACCTAGCGGTGCTTGTAGGACACAATATTTCTTGGCAGCTATGAGGATGATCCTCAGGTTCCGGACCCAGTCCGTATAGTTGCTGCCATCGTCTTTCAGCTTGGTTTTCTCTAGGAACGCGTTGAAGTTGAGGACTACGTGGGCCATTTGATCTACAAGACATAGTGTAAAATATTTTAGACTAAGTTCATGATAATTAAGTTCATCTAATCAAATTATTAATGAACTCCCACTTAGATTAGACATCCCTCTAGTCATCTAAGTATTACATGATCCGAGTTAACTAGACCGTGTCCGATCATCACGTGAGACGGACTAGTCAACGTCGGTGAACATCTTCATGTTGATCGTATCTTCTATACGACTCATGCTCGACCTTTCGGTCTTCTGTGTTCCGAGGCCATGTCTATACATGCTAGGCTCGTCAAGTCAACCTAAGTGTTTGCATGTGTAAATCTGTCTTACACCCGTTGTATGTGAACGTCTGAATAAAACACCCGATCATCACGTGATGTTTTGAGACAGCGAACTGTCGCAACGGTGCACAGTTAGGGGGAACACTTCTTGAAATTAGTATGAGGGATCATCTTATTTACTACCGTCGTTCTAAGTAAACAAGATGCAAAACATGATAAACATCACATGCAATCAAATAATAAACATGACATGATATGGCCAATATCACATAGCTCCTTTGATCTCCATCTTGGGGCTCCATGATCATCTTGTCACCGGCTTGACACCATGATCTCCATCATCGTGTCTCCATGAAGTTGCTCGCCAACTATTACTTCTACTACTATGGCTAACGCGTTTAGCAATAAAGTAAAGTAATTTACATGGCGATTCTCGATGACACGCAGGTCATATAAAAGAATAAAGACAACTCCTATGGCTCCTGCCGGTTGTCATACTCATCGACATGCAAGTCGTGATTCCTATTACAATAGCATGAACATCTCATACATCACATATAGATCATTCATCATTCATCACAACTTTGGCCATATCATATCACAACCCACTTGCTGCAAAAACAAGTTAGACGTCCTCTAATTGTTGTTGCAAGTTTTACGTGGCTGAATTAGGGTTCTAGCAAGAACGTCTTCTTACCTACGTTAAAGCCACAACGTGATTTGTCAACTTCTATTTACCCTTCATAAGGACCCTGTTCATCGAATCCGCTCCAACTAAACTGGGAGAGACAAACACCCGCCAGCCACCTTTATGCAACTAGTGCATGTTAGTCGGTGGAACCGGTCTCACGTAAGCGTACGTGTAAGGTTGGTCCGGGCCGCTTCATCCCACAATACCGCTGAAGCAAGAAAAGACTAGTAACGGCAAGAAAGTTGACAAATCTACGCCCACAACTAATTGTGTTCTACTCGCGCAAGAAGAACTACGCATAGACCTAGCTCATGATGCCACTGTTGGGGAACGTTGCAGAAAACAAAAATTTTCCTACTCGTTTCACCAAGATCATCTAGGAGTTCATCTAGCAACGAGTCATCGGATGCATCTACATACCTTTGTAGATGGCGCACGGAAGCGTTCAAAAGAACGGTGATGATGTAGTCGTACTCGACGTGATCCAAATCACCGATGACCAGTGCCAAACGGACGGCACCTCCGCGTTCAACACACGTACGGGACGGGAGACGTCTCCTCCTTCTTGATCCAGCAAGGGGGGAGGAGAGGTTGATGAAGATCCAGCAGCACGACGGCGTGGTGGTGGATGCAGGGCGTCACAGAAGCAGGGCTTCGCCAAGACTACGAGGGAGAGACGTAACGGGGAGAGATGGGAGGCGCCAGGGGCTGTGTGAAATCCCTCCTCTCCCCCCCACTATATATAGGGGTGCCATGGGGGGGGGCGCCGGCCCTAGTAGATGAGATCTACTAGGGGCGGGCGGCGGCCAAGGGGAGGAGTTTCCCTCCCCCCCAAGGCACCTAGGGGTGCCTTCCACCACATGGACTCTTCCATGGTGAAACCCTAGGTGCATGGGCCTATAGGGGCTGGCGCCCCAGCCCACTATGGGCTGGGTTCCTCCTATTTCAGCCCATGGGGCCCTCCGGGATAGGTGGCCCCACCCGGTGGACCCCCGGGACCCTTCCGGTGGTCCCGGTACAATACCGATAACCCCGAAACTTGTCCCGATGCCGAAACAGCACTTCTATATATAATTCTTTACCTCCGGACCATTCCGGAACTCCTCGTGACGTCCGGGATCTCATCCGGGACTCCGAACAACATTCGGGTTACTGCATATACATATCTTCACAACCCTAGCGTCACCGAACCTTAAGTGTGTAGACCCTACGGGTTCGGGAGACAAGCAGACATGACCGAGACGACTCTCAGGTCAATAACCAACAGCGGGATCTGGATACCCATGTTGGCTCCCACATGCTCCACGACGATCTCATCGGATGAACCACGATGTCGAGGATTCAATCAACCCCGTATGCAATTCCCTTTGTCAATCGATATGTTACTTGCCCGAGATTCGATCGTCGGTATCCCAATACCTCGTTCAATCTCGTTACCGGCAAGTCACTTTACTCGTACCGTAATGCATGATCCCATGACCAGACACTTGGTCACTTTGAGCTCATTATGATGATGCATTACCGAGTGGGCCCAGTGATACCTCTCCGTCATACGGAGTGACAAATCCCAGTCTTGATCCATTGTCAACCCAACAGACACTTTCGGAGATACCCGTAGTCTACCTTTATAGTCACCCAGTTACGTTGTGACGTTTGGCATACCCAAAGCACTCCTACGGTATTCGGGAGTTACACGATCTCATGGTCTAAGGAAAAGATACTTGACATTGGAAAACTCTAGCAAACGAACTATACGATCTTGTGCTATGTTTAGGATTGGGTCTTGTCCATCACATCATTCTCCTAATGATGTGATCTCGTTATCAATGACATCTAATGTCCATAGTCAGGAAACCATGACTATCTGTTGATCAACGACCTAGTCAACTAGAGGCTCACTAGGGACATGTTGGTGTCTATTATTCACACATGCATTACGATTTCCGGATAACACAATTATAGCATGAATAAAGACAATTATCATGAACAAGGAAATATAATAATAATGCTTTTATTATTGCCTCTAGGGCATATTTCCAACAGTGTGCGGTGCCCCCTTCCACCATAGTCCACGATAATATTATAGCGGTGCTTAGGCGAAGCCCTGCGACAGTAGTACATCAAGAGTGTCACCACGCCGTCGTGCTGACGGGACTCTTCCCCGACACTTTGCTGGATCGGAGTCCGGGGATCGTCATCGAGCTGAACGTGTGCTAGAACTCGGAGGTGTCGTAGTTTCGGTGCTTGATCGGTCGGGCCATGGAGACGTACGACTACATCAACCAAACGCTTCCGTTGTCGATCTACAAGGGTACGTAGATCACACTCTCCCCCTCTCGTTGCTATGCATCACCATGATCTTGCGTGTGCGTAGGAAATTTTTTGAAATTGCTACGAAACCCAACAGTTTGATGCCCAGTGGATGTAATATACCCTAATTCCTTTATTGTATAGTGTAGGTTTATTCTAAGTTACTATGCTGTAATTTCTTTATTGTATAGTGTAGGTTTGTTTTTAATTCCTAGTTATCGTATATGTCATCATTCTCTATCTAAAAAATGGCGAAAATGTGATGGAGGTGACCGGGCTGAAACATTTGCCTCTAACGGGCCTTTTAGCGGGCCATAATTAGGTCAGCCCGCAACTTACTTGGCGTGGACCTGCCATATGGGCCCTTCATGGACACGGTGCTCCAGGCCCATAACTCAGATGGGCCAAAGGCCCAACTAATCGTTGGGCCCATGTAGCTTCGGGCCATTAAAAGACTGAATATTCTGCTAGCCAGTTATGGCTCATAAGACACCATGGGCCGCTAGCAGACCGAAATGCATGTTGGGCCTCAATTTTCAAGGGTCGTCCATGGGCCTTTAGAAGGCTGGAGTATATGTCGGGTCATTATTGGCCTAGTTATATAAAGGGACGTTATCAGGCCGAAACATATCTCGGGTCTTGGTTGGCCCACTGATATCATGGGCCTTTAAGAGGCTGAAAGTTTAGTAGAGGCATTAACGGGCCGAATTGTACGACGGACTTTAACAGACCTAAAGTTAGGTTGGGTTGAGTTGGTGCCACCGTGATCACGGGCCCTTAATGGGCCAAATGTCGCATCGGACCATATATGGCCCATGGGTAGCACAGGCCATTAACAGGTCAAAAACTCACTGGGTCATAATGGGTCCATGTCTACATCGGGCTTCTAACAGGCTAAAAACTCACTGGGCCATAATGGGCCCAAAGACTGAGCAAACAATTAACGGGCCAAATCTGGCGGTGAGACGTAAATGGGTCATGTTTAAGCAGGCCGTTAGTGGGCCATCCCACTAGTACCTGAGTAAATCCTACATGCCTTTGATTAGGCTGACCTTTTTCACCTAAATGGGCCTTTGTTGGGCCGTGTCGACGTCTCCACGTATCATAGGCATGACATGTGCTTCCTCTGGCCAATGAGAAATTTACACGTGGAAAATTTTCATTGGTCGTGACTGTTAACGGGTTATCGGATCCAAAACCGGACCCAATAGCTTAAGGATAACCCTTTACAGTGGATGCCACATGTCGGTCACTCTTAACGAAAACACTTCCATGCAAGCAACTTACGCTAGGCTATCATGGCTATTACACATATTACAGCCACTGGGCATCAAAGTTTGCCACTAGTGCAAATATAGGGAACAAAGCAGCATATCATATACACTGCTTGTCAAAGTTGGCGACCAGTGCAAATAAACGCCACAGCAAAACAAGTCCAGAACTGAAACCACTTCAGAAGAGCTCAAGAAACAATATCCTGGGTACCCATAATGCTCGCAAGATGCTTAGCAAGCTTTTTAACTTTCTCTTGTTTGATGCTTAAATCCTCTAGCACTTGCTGTTGCACCAGAAAGTATGCATCTGAATTCTGCAGGGACTTCCTCAGTCCTTCGGCTTCCTGTCGCATCACATCTGATCGATGTCTTTCAACTTGAAGTTGAGACTCAAGAAGCCAAACTGATTCAGGTAGCGAGTTCGAAGAGCAGGTGCGAGCAGTAGTAGCCAGTGACATGAACACTACATAAAGACATGACTTTAGGGTTGTCTTAGTGTCTTCAACATAGTTTTTATCAGCTTTCTTGGAGACCAACAGGGATGTCTCACTATCTTGAACCTTATCTGCATTACTTCCTTTACCATTCCATAACGGGGTACTCTTCTCCAATATTTTATCCGCGTTCTAAAAGAGAAACAAACAAACACATCACAGGTTTACAATGCAGTATATGAAACTTATTTTGGTAAACCAGTTCAGTAGTAAGGTGGACATGATAACAGCATGAAACAAACATATATCTATGTAGTATAATCACTATATGGTTTATATCATTCTAGTTTATGTTGCCAAATCAAGATAGATATAGTTCGAATCATATCTATTTAAGACAAAGCAGCATAGACAGAATATAAGTGTGGGAAACTACACAGCAATAACAACACTTATAATGTGCATGGCATGAGAACATAATTTTTTATTCAATTGAAACTGAAATCAACATAGAGCAAGTTACAACATCAAACACGTTAAAGAAATAGGTTTAAAACATACCTGTTATGCCATTGGAATTTTGATTGCATCCTTCAAATTTGAAATTAGTTGGTATGAGTAAATACAGTGATGCAAGAGCAAAGTAGTATGAAGCATAGCTACGGAACCTGACCTGATAACAATTCTTCTTCTACTTTAAGCGTTGACTTGGGGTTCAGAGTGGTGGTCCTCGTGCTTTGGGCACTGCAGTTGCCTTACTAACTGCTCGTGTTCAGGTGCTCTGTGGTGAAGACGATGATGTGTCAACTGGAACTGGGTTACTATCTGCTGGGGTTGGGGTTAGAAGGGGTGCAGCTAGTTCTCTGTCCAACTGGGTAGGGGTACCATCTGCGTGAGTCTGGGTTATGTGTGGTGGGGCTGGTTCTTGGGCAAGTACAACCGTGGTTCTATCTGCATCGACAGGTTGCATGATCTTTTCTGAAGACTGTGTTTTTACTCCCACAGATACTGCCATCACCCCCTCCAATTGAAATGGCTGATAAACAAGAAAAATAATTGAATGTACAGACATTGTAAGATAGACATGTGCAATGGATAGTAGGGAAGAAAACAGGGCATGAAATAATTCACATTTATGTTGTCTAACCAAATAGAATAGCAGGACATAATTTCACATATATGATGGCTAATTAAACAGGATAGCATGACACAATTTCACATGTATGATGGCTAACTAAACATGATAGAATGACATAATTCAAAATATGATGACTATGTAAACAAAATGACATGATATAACTATACGATGTGTCTATTAAAGTGGTTGGCATGCCATAAATCACAAACATGTCATCGATGGAAACATGATGTCATGATATAATTCACGGATAGAATGACATAACTCAAAATATGCTGACTATGTAAACAGGATGAAATGATATAACTATATTATGTCTTTAGAAAATGGGTTGGCATGCCATAATTCAGATAGATGCTGTCTATGTAAACATCTTGGCATGATATAATTCAACTATATGATTTATATACTAATCAAGTGAGCAAAGGGCAATCGCATATATGGTGTGTCAACTAAGGAGATGTCATTTAATATTATGTATATGATGTAAAAACTAAGCATTGCAATACAACATATGCATGATATGAGTAATATAACCCTGCCAAGTTTGAGCATACACCCCAGGGGGATAATAGGACTGGTCATCTGCCTCTGATTCCTCCTCTGAAGAGCTATCTGTAACCAGCAAGATATCTGCTTCAGCAGGTAGCATTGTCTGCTTTGAAAACCTTATTTTCACTCCACATTTCTCCATCACCAATTCAAATGGCTGATGCACAGGAAGAGCAGTTGAATATACAAACATTGTCGACAAATACAACGAGAAATGCAAAAAAAGGACGGCATGATATAATTCACATATATGACGCTTGGCTAAACAGCATGGCATTGCATAATTCACATATATAATGCCTTGCAACAAGATAGCATTGCATAATTCACATATATAATGTCTTGCAACAAGATGGCATCGCATAATTCACATATATAGTAATTAGACACTAAACAGGTGGCATTCACACAAAGCATATCTAAACTAAGTAAATGACATAGTAATGCAAGATACCATACGCACGATATGAGCAACATAACCCTGCCAAGTTTGAGCATGCACCTCGGGGGGAAATAGGAATGGTCATCTGTCTCTGAATCCTCCCCTAAGAAGTTATCCGTAACCAGGCTAACATTTCTTCAACTGTCTTGGAACTGGTCTTGGTTCAGTATTTTTTTGCTGTGCTGCAATGGCAGGACCTTTGATACCCAGTTTTTGCAATCTACTTCTTGGTTGTGGTTTATGATCACTGGTGGCGAAGTTTGATGCCCAGTGGATGTAATATACCATAATTCCTTTATTGTATAGTGTAGGTTTATTCTAAGTTGCTATGTCGTAATTTTTTATTGCATAGTGTAGGTTTGTTTTTAATTCCTAGTTATCGTATATGCCATCATTCGCTATCTGAAAAAACGGTGAAAATGTGATGGAGGCGATAGGGCCGAAACATTTGCCTCTAACGGGCCTTTCAGCGGGCCATAATTGGGTCGGCCCACAACTCACTTGGCATGGACCTGCCATATGAGCCCTTCATGGACACGGTGCGCCAGGCCCATAACTCACATGGGCCTTTGTTGGGCATAATGATTAATTAGGCCTTTGGTGGGCCAAACGTTTAGTTGGGTCCATGTAGCTTCGGTCCATTAAAAGGCTGAATATTTTGCTGGCATGTTATGGCTCAGAAGACACAATGGGCTGTTAGCAGGCCGAAATGCATGTTGGGCCTCAATTTTCAAGGGTCTTCCATGGTCCTTTAGCAGGCTGGAATATATGTCGGGTCATTAATTTGGCCCAGTTATATAACGGGCCGTTACCAGGCCGAAATATATCTCGGGTCTTGGTTGGCCCACTGATATCATGGGCCTTTAAGAGGCTGAAAGGTTAGTAGAGGCATTAATGGGCCGAATTGTACGACATGCTTTAACAGGTCTAAAGTTAGGTTGGGCTGAGTTGTTGCCACCGTGATCACGAGCCGTTAATGGGCCGAATGTCGTGTCGGATCATATATGGCCCATGGGCAGCACAAGCCATTAACAGGTCGAAAACTCACTGGGCCATAATGGACCCATGTCTACATCGGGCTTCTAACAGGCTAAAAACTAACTGGGCCGTAATGGGCCCAAAGACTAAGCGAACAATTAACAGGCCAAATCTGGTGGCGAGCCGTAAATGGGCCATGTTTAAGCAGGCCGTTAGTGGGTCAGCCCACTAGTACCTGAGTAAATCCTACGGGCCTTTGATTGGGCTAACCTTTTTCACCTAAATGGGCCCCTGTTGAGCCGTGCCGACGTGTCGATGTATCATAGGCACGACATGTGGTTCCTCTGGCCAATGAGAAATTTACACGTGGAAAATCCCCATTGGTCGTGACTGTTAACGGGTTATCAGATCCAAAACCGGACTCGATAGCTTAACGGCGACCCGTTACGGTGAATGACACATCTCGGTCACTTTCATAATTTGAGTGTTGTCATGGAACACTTCTACGACAACACAAGTATGACTATCTTGATTTTATCATAAAATTGTCATGGATATACATACATGATAGAATACGTGACCTACTGTGACAAACATGTATTATCACGAAATTAATTTTTTTAGTGCTACATGGGCCATGACCCGTCTAGCTTTGCAGCACCTGCTCCAATTACAGCCGGCCCATGGGCTGAGGAAATCTCAGTTTCTTGCAGTTTGGCCTGCCCAACCCGCCCAAGTAATTTGCTGCAAGCTCCGCCACTGGTTTTCAGCCAGGATGATGTTCACCTCAGCACGTGAGGAAAACCGTGTTAAGGAGGCATTCGGGATACTTCCGTTTTGTGCGGTACGAAAGATCTAAGATGAAAAATGAGCTTTTGCAAAGCTCATTTTCTCTTTAAAAAGACAGTAACGTTACCAAGAAAAGCTAAAACTAACTCTGTTGCCACCGTAGGATACATGCATACCGTGCGAGCCAGCTAAAAGCGTCGCACGTTTACAATCGCCGCCGTACACGTAAAGAAGAAGAAGAAGAAGAGAAAAACCATGGACATGACGCTTATCCCTTATCCCCCGCGGATGAACCGGCATGGGCTAGACGGCATCCATCCATCCATCCTCCGCGACGCCAACGGCGCCCGGGCCAGCCAGCACGGCCGGTTCCTGCGTGCCACCGCCGGTTTAATTTACTTGAACCGGGGGCCAAGGCCGGTGCATGGCACGCACGCACGCACGCACGGCACGCAAGACGCAGCGCAACAAAAGCGGTTCGGGCCGAGCGACCGCCACCGCCGTTGGTTTAGCTAACTTGAACCGGGGGCCAAGCACCTCACGAACTCCCGCCCAGCGCGCGCGCGCGCGGCTGCATGGGGGTGTGCATGGCCGCATGCACGGCACGGGGTGGTGACAAGAAATCTTGTTGTGGCCGGGACGCTTCCCCGGTAAATCCAAACGGCTCGCGTCCGTTCCCACGGTAGAGGTACAAAAAACGTTCGGTTTGAGTGGCGGACAAGCCCAAAGCCTGCTCGGCGCTTCTCGGCTCCGCCCATGGCCGCAGGTGGGGGCGGTGATATGCTCGAGCTGCCTTTCCACGCACTATACATGTCAAGAACAAA